>NC_046154.1:118292530-118507530 GCF_011064425.1 Rattus rattus
CAGACAGACACTCACACACACACACACACACACACACACACACACACAACACACAACACACATATAAACACACACAGACAAACACATACATATATACACACACAAAGACACACACACACACAAACGCACACACACACACACACACACACACACACACACACACACACTATTATCTCCACTTTGCAGGGGGAAGAAACTTGTTCTAAGTCAGTGGCCAAACCAAACTTGGATATTAGATTTCATCTGTGCTGCCTACTTCTTCAAAAGGAATGCAATGACGAGCAAACTTTTTTCAAATGTTCCAGAGCTTTGGGATATATTTTTTTTTTGCAGAGAATCCATTTTTCAAGTTTCTGATCTTTTAAGCACAGCCTACAAATCATTTGACCAAACAAATCAAAGGAAGCATGATTTTGCCTGCGCCTGCTGACAGCATTTGAAGTCAGTGGGAGGCCTCCTCAATTGCTTTGCCTCACAAATACCACTGTGCTCCTCATTTACGTATTCAGAACAGTGCAGTATGCTTTCCACTTCTAGGAAAATTGACTCATACCAAAAATCTTTAGTTTCTAAGAATCTTGATATAAAGTTAAAGTGGGTTTAGAATATTTTTTCAAAAACTCGTATGATAGACAAACAATATGTGTGTATTTACTAGCAGACAAAGATGGCTTAACGTGGGGCTACATTTTTAACATCTAGTAAAATTGATACAGATCTGTAGCAGTCTAATACCTTCAATATCGCATTTCCTTGGTCTTTGTAAGAGATGGATCTGAACATCTTCCAGTTTCCTCAGCAGCTCTATGAGGGTCAACATCTGTGGATTTCGAAGAAGAGATGATTGTAATGTAGCTACACACAGGAAGACATAGCAAGTATTTATCAACCTGATACTCAGTAAAGATGTTTCAGCCTTTAAAAGAACATGAAGTTTAACCTGGCTTTTAAAAGGATATAGTGTGGGCTAACTAAGCGGTAAAATATCCCCCTAGCTAAAAGGCCCTGGGTTCAGCACTTATATGAGCAAAATGAAGACCTGAGAAGCAACTGAGGCTCAATGTACAATGTCACAAATGTTGTGAGTCTATGCGGGTGCTAGGAATCTAAACTTTGTACATCATTTGAGCCCTAAAATTGAAAAATCACCCATTAGTTTCAACTTCTTCCTTGTTCAAAATCTCAGGACCCATAGCAAATAACCCTGTTACCATCAAACATCATCTGGAGACTGCTCATCTCCAGAAAGACCAAGTCTATGCCATGTAGAGGTGCTGAGGATATCCGCAAAGGCCCATCCTTAATCCAGTACTGAGGATGGGGTAAAAAGATGGTCATTGTTCACAATGATTGATGCTCATCAGCTCTACCCAGGATCTCCACCCCTCAGTGTCCTCTCAGACATGCTGAAAAGTTTCAAGAAAAGTACTGCGGTGTCTGTTTTCTTTTCCAGCATTCTTTGAGGTCAGAAATTGATATAAATATGTTGGGTAGAACTATAATAGACCTAGCAAAAGATCTTCGAAGATACAGATAGGAAACCTACTGAAAGGCGAAGTAAATCAAGTACCTGCTTCCTTTACAGTGTCCCTGAGTCCAAAATGGTTCTGCCTCTTTTCTGATCCATTGCTTAAGAAAATCAGACTTATTTTCATCTTTGATGTTCTGTATGATCTCTATAACATTTGGCTTCTCGTGTAGTTTTCTAAAAACTCACAGACGTTTTCAAGGAAGCAAAGCATCCTAACACAGTGTGGTACATAGTTCAGAGCACCAAGTGTGGGGACAGGGAAGCATGAGATGGTCTGAATTGCAAGGGTACCCGTGCTCACTACCTTTCTGATGATGCTTTTGCAGGTGATAACTTCTGGTGGGATAACCTTCCGTGACCAGATATGGCATAAAGAGTGCTTTCTGTGCAGCGGCTGCAGGAAAGAGCTTTATGAGGAGGCATTTATGTCAAAGGATGATTTCCCATTCTGCCTGGATTGCTATAACCATCTCTATGCTAAAAAGTGTGCAGCCTGCACCAAACCCATCACTGGTAAGTGTTTCATCTCAGTATGGTTCCATCATGATGCGGTTATAACTATGGAAATGCAAATAAATATGTATTTTCTATCAATTACATTTTTTTGAGATAAACACAAGTAGATCACTCACTTACAAATTTAAATTTTACATGGGGCCTCTCAATGAAATGTTATGGTATAATGTAGATGTGAACACTGTAAAAAGTAAATACTAAACCTACTGGTATGGTTTCTAAGGACAGTCACAGACCAAGGTAGGAAAACAGGTAAGCTAAAAGTCAGAGAAAGCTCTAATAAAGAGGCCCAGTTGAGAGTCAGAAGGGCTACTTTCCAACAAAAGCCAAAACAGATTTAAAATACAAAAGGTTTTAATTAAATTCAACTATTCTATAAAATACCCAAAGCTGTAGAGTAACATAGCACAGAAATAGTTGGATTTCTTTTTTTAGATGCCTTTAACAAATGCATTACTCCCTTATCTGTATTCCACTTGCAGCAACTTTTGATTATGAAAGAAAGCGATATAGTATTCTACTAAAGAAGCAAAGTACACGAAACATGGCTTGAAAAACTAATGTAGATGACAAATCGACCCATACTAAGTAGCTTCTCACAGGGCTGGAAGAGTGCCTTATGTTTTTCTCAGAACCTTCTCTGAACTGTTAATCCTGTGGGAAAGAGGCTGAAGCCAGCAGGAGACCTGAGAAACCCAGCCGCTATCCTTCCAGACAATTTACTGTCATTAGTAATGCGACAGAGCCATATTTCCACTTTCCATCCCCAGTATTCTTAGGTCATATTTCATTTTTTATCCCTGATTGCATAACAAAAAATTGTTATTCCCTTTCCTCCTCCAACCTCAAGTCAGTCTCTCTCTCTCTTCCTCTCTCTAAGCTAAAATTGAAGGTTTTCCACTTGCAAAAAGAGGAGGTGGTTTCCAAGTTAAGCACAATCTTGTTTGTCTATACAGGGGCGCCATGTTTTTCAGATTCACATGAGTCCATGGAAGTGTTAAGCTAGCAGACAGGTTTGACTTGGCCGATATTTAATTGCCAGGGTTGGGGAGGGAATTAATATTAAATCCATTGTTGCAACTAAAAGCAAATTAAGAGCTTGCCACAGTCAGGCTGCCTCTACAGCTCCCAAGTGACACTCCTAAGCAGTGGAACAGCTGCCCGGCTACATGGCAGATTCTCTCTCTCTCTCTCTCTCTCTCTCTCTCTCTCTCTCTCTCTCTCTCTCTCTCTCTCTCTCTCTCTCTCTCTCCATCTTTATTAACTTGGGTATTTCTTATTTACATTTCGATTGTTATTCCCTTTCCCAGTTTCCGGGCCAACATCCCCCTAACCCCTCCCCCTCCCCTTCTATATGGGTGTTCCCCTCCCCATCCTCCCCCCATTACCGCCCTCCCCCCAACAATCCCGTTCACTGGGGGTTCAGTCTTGGCAGGCCCAAGGGCTTCCCCTTCCACTGGTGCTCTTACAGGGCTATTCATTGCTACCTATGAGGTCAGAGTCCAGGGTCAGTCCATGTATAGTCTTTGGGTAGTGGCTTAGTCCCTGGAAGCTCTGGTTGCTTGGCATTGTTGTTCATATGGGGTCTCGAGCCCCTTCAAGCTCTTCCAGTTCTTTCTCTGATTCCTTCAACGGGGGTCCCGTTCTCAGTTCAGTGGTTTGCTGCTGGCATTCGCCTATGTATTTGCTGTATTCTGCCTTTGTCTCTCAGGAGAGATCTACATCCAGTTCTTGTCAGCCTGCACCTCTTTGCCTCATCCATCTTATCTAGTTTGGTGGCTGTTTATGTATGGGCCACATGTGGGGCAGGCTCTGAAAGGGCGTTCCTTCAGCCTGTTTCTCACATCTACCTCTGCCATTAAACTACATTACCTAACTCCTTGGCTCTCTCAAGGTCTCACATTAACAATTCTGGACTACTGAGCTTCTGAGAATGTGCTCCTAACTACTCAACTCTCTTTCCTTCTATTCATCTAGTCACCCCTGCAAAGGGAGGCAGTTACCAGCTCCATCCCTCCATCAGAATGAGGGGCTTCTGATGTTCGATAGCACCAGAACTCCAGAGTCTCCCTAGGAAACCCTCCCATCCCTGGCTGCTCTAATTTCATTTGAATCGGGCGAGGAAAAGAGGCCCTGTGATGAGAAAATTAAGATGTTAAATAATTCAAAATATTTTTACAGCTCTTTGAGAACTCTAACAGCTAATGGTGGTCTCACAGAGCTTACAGAAATCCCTTAACTTGATGGGGGTCAATTCTGATCCATGACAGACTCATGTGCCTACGTGATGTTTCTGGTGAATGTACCATCTGCGGACCGCATCAAGCTTCATTCCATAGAGAGAGAAGCCAATACTATTTTACAGAACAACATAAAATGAAATACCAGACTAAAATCTAATCTAAATGTGGTAGCATTTAAATGAGAAGAGACAATCTAAAGGAATTTCTAAGGATTGTCTCCAGACTGAAATATCTACAAAACCTTCGAGCTCATTCTAATATTTCTTAAATATATATAAAGCCCAAAGTCAGGCTTCTTTAAACTGAAGCCCTCTGAGTTAACACACAACAGGGAATGCTGGGAATGCTTCAGAGATTTGTGAATTCATGGAAACCCTTAGGCATCTAAGGAGCTAGTCATTCTTACAGATACATTCAAGTTTGGGAAAGTTAATGCACACTGTGCTGACTACAGTGAATGATAACCTATTATATAATTGAAAATCTAAAAAAGATTGAATTTTAAAGGGATGTATCTGAAGTGATGCATGTTAATTAGATTGATTTAGGCATTCTATAATGCTTGCATATGACATCATGTTGCATACTGTAGATAAATACAATTTAAAATCAATATTAATTTTAGGAGAATCTATTTATGTTAGAATGCTTTTAGTATAGTATCCTATGTTAACTAAATCTACCTACAAAGTGGTTGCATGTAATTTGCTGATGCCGTTACAATGAATTGGCTTCAGTTGAACTAACTTCAGATATGACTATTTTCTTTTTCCAGTTTTATTTTTAATTAAAATATATCACTTCTTCCATTCACTTTCCTCTCTCAATCCTTTCCCATCTCTTCTCATCAAACTCCTCCCATTTCCCCCTTCACTCCCAATTTGATACTTTCTATTGTCTGTATGCTACACACACACACACACACACACACACACGTAGAGATATATAGTAAGTACAACCTACTAAGTCTGTTTGTGTGCACATGTTTTCAGGGATGACTACTTTGTACTAGATAACTAATTAAGGCAGAACTCCTTAGGCGGAACCAATTCTCCCTAGCTTCGAGGTCATTAGTTCCCTGTAGTTCTTTGTCTAGGGGTTGGAATCAGTGGGATTTTTTTCTCGACCACTGTGTCTATTGGTAATGTCATTACTCAGATCCTGCTAATGCAGCTTTCTCTAGGAGACACATCTCACGCACTTCACAGTCCTTCCCCTCTTCAAAGATACCCCCAGTAGTCAAATGCAGGAGCTGTGTTGGAGCTGTAACTGTTGGGGCTGGGCTCCACATTACCTATTGATCTCTGTATTTTGTCCAATTGTAGTTTTTGGTAATGGTCTCCATTTGTTATAAAGAGAAGCTTTTTTTAATAAGAGATGAGAGCCACACTTACTTGGGGTGTAAGTATCTCTCTTCTTTGAAGATGTTCACTACCTCTTGAACTCTCTGAGCTAGATGAAGAAGCTTGATGCAATGGAAGTGCTCTAAAGATGGCACTACAGGACCTTGGCTCTGTCTGAGTTGCAGGCTACTGTGTGACTATTGGTAAATAACTCCCCCTGGAGACCCACACTTGCCATCACTGCAAAATGAGACAGGAAAGGACCATAAATAGTTTCCCTCCAATTCTTTTGATTTAGAGAAAATGGAGTTTCTACAGAAAGATGCATTAATGTGCTCTTCGTAAAGATAAAGTTAACTTAGGGAGGTCGATATCATAGGCTGCGAAGCCAGACTGCAAAGTCTGAGACAGATCTTGGCAACTGTTAGCTTAAGTAACTGGCTGAACCTCACTGTGCCTTAGTGTTTATCTACAAATTGAATGTGATGCTCATATTTATCCTATGAAGGTTAAACAAGAGCTCTGTACACATGTTGGGACTTAGGCTGGAGAGTGACAAACCGCAGAACTCAACAAATACTATCCTTCATTTTATTGGTTTATCAGGTACAAAGGAAACCAGTTGAAACTGGTGTCAAAGATTTCTTGTTCCTTTTTTGTTGTTGTTTTGAGATGGGGTCTCAATATGTAGCTCTGGCTACCCATAGATACTCAGATACATATTACTCAATGTGTAGACTAGGCTGGCTTTGAACTCCCATAGATCTGCCTGCCTCTGCCTACCAAATCCTAGGATTAAACACATGCACTACCACATCTAGCAACAGGATTGATTCCGAAAAGGGTTTGTTACTGAAAAGGACCCTGGTGTCCTACAGAAGTAAACATAATCAAATTTGCAACAATTTGAACAAAACCACCAAGGTTGAGCTAGAGCTTAAAATTTCACTTGTAAATGTCTCCATTTTTCTTCCTTGTAAAATTCCACGGCTACTTTTACATTTGCCACTTGTACATGGCTTTCCAATAAAACTGCGAATAACTCATAAGCATCAATGTCCTACCCATTCAATCATTAGTTCTTTGAGAGAGACTATTTATGGACCCTTACGTTTACAGTTATCTTATTAAAGCTTTAAATTTTTAATTAATTGGTATACATCTTAGTTAGGGTTTCTATTGCTGTGATAAAACACCGTGGCCAAAAAGCACGTTGGGGGCAGGGGAGGAAAAGAAAACAAAGGGAGAGGAAGGCTTGTACTTCTATATCACTTCCATATCCATCACTGAAGACTTCCCTATCACTGTTTATCATTGAAGGAAGTCAGGGCAGGAACTCAAACAGGGCAGAAACCTGAAGGCAGAAGCTGATGCAAAGCCCATGGAAGGATGCTGTTTACTTGCTTGCTCCCCGTGGCTTGCTTAGCCTAATTTTGAATAGAACCCAGGACCACCAGCCCAGGGATACCCCCTTGCCCAGGGACACCCCTCTAATTAGTAATTAAGAAAATTCCCTATAGGCTTTCCTACAGCTAGATATTATGCAGACATTTTCTCAGTTGAGGCTCCCTCCTCTCTGATTACTCAAGCTTCTGTCAAGCTGACAAAAAATAGTGAGTATACTATACTACTATTTACTCTTATTGTAGGACTATCACAGATACATAAGTACATGTTCAATAAAAGAAAAGGAAGTCAGATATGAGTGGAAAAGGAAATAAAAAAAAGGGAAAGACATGACTGCTTTTAAGTATGGTGGAGGAAAAAGTTTATTATAGGTGAAAGGGAAAGCATAGACAGAGACAGACACATTTGGGAGAGTTCTGAGTAGACATGAGTCATGTGAGGAGAAAGAAGGAAGGAGAGAGGAGAACCAAATACAGTAGCCAGGAGGCCAAAGGTACAAAGGGGGTGGAAAACAAAAGGCTTGGATTATATAGGGAAAAAAGCCTCTGGGGAAAGGCCAGGACAGCCTCTGTGGTGGAGAGTTTAGGGTAAGGGCCAGGTATGCCTGCCATATCCTATATAGGTAAGGACTAAAGGATACTGGGAAAACCTGGTAGCCAAGGCCCCTTTGATATGGCAAGTAGTCACCCAAGCCAGGTTTGAAACTTAGCAGGATCTTAACTTCTTTATGAGCTACCTCTGTATAAAGATAAAGAGATGGATCAATGGTTTAGAGCACTTACTGCTCAACTATGAAGACCAGAGTTCAAATGCTAGCATCCATGTTATTAATTCACAACCACCTATGAATACAGCTCCAATAGATTTGACACCTTTGTCTGGCATCCTAAGACAGTTGCACACATATGTGCACAAGCACACAGACACATATACGAACATTTTTAAATGAGAAAATGTTAAAAAAAACTCCATTATCATTTTCAAGGAACTTTGTGCTTCATTTATCATAAGAGAATTAGGTAATGCATGTGAATCAGCAAAGGACATATTTTTCTTCGCTTCATAAGTCATCAGAAACCCATGACATGAACATGACTTGGAGAGAAATGTCAAATTAAATGAATATCCAACCTGTAACTTCCTTTCTCCCTACAACTATTTGACATAAGTTTGTTGAAATGTATCTTGAAATTACGTTAGACAGACAAGGGTCAGTCTTTCAGTGTGTACTTTAAAAACTAATTTAGCTCAAGTAAAGTCAAAGTTGTGAAGAGGGCTGACGGCCATCTTGGAATTCATCTCTGAATAAAGTGGCCAGGTATCTAGAGTGAAGAGACTCCTCCATTTACATTCAAATTCTGAGCTGAAGCTATAATTGTTACTATAGAATAGCTCTAGGATAGTCTGGAAGACATTCTCAACTCAAGTCTTCAGAAAATTGTGCCTCCATCCTCCCAATAAATTTTTTTTTTACTTACTCCAAGTAAAATTGAGCATTGAAAAATGAGAGGAAAAGTCACTAAAATATCCAAGCCAGGCTCAGAAGTATATATTCCTTTTATTGTATTTTCAATTGGCAGCTAAGAAAACTTGATCACATGAAGAGGAGGGCAAAATATATTCATGTTTGGATACTGTGTGCTTCCATATCCCCTCTGCTCTGCAGTTCTTAACTACCTCATACACTTTTCATCTGCCTCCTCCCCAAAATAATTATATAAAAATGCATATCAAGTTCATTTTACCTTCTTGGATTACAGAAGAACTGAGTTAGGAATCTTCTGTGGTTGAAATTCTCAGTTGAACATGAGGCCAGAGAGCCACACACTGTGGAGTCCCTCAGGTCTACATTGTCTGGCTCTCTCTATGCAGGAGTTTCTAGAGATTTTGTTGACTTTGGTCATTGAAAGAATGAGTTACTCTTCATCTCCACTTCCTTTACAGGCCTCAGAGGTGCCAAGTTCATCTGCTTTCAAGACCGCCAGTGGCACAGTGAGTGCTTCAACTGTGGAAAGTGCTCGGTCTCCTTGGTTGGGGAAGGATTCTTGACCCAGAACATGGAAATCTTATGCCGCAAGTGTGGCTCTGGAGCAGACACTAACATGTAGAAAGAGACAAGTCTTTCCCCACCTGAAATCCAATTTGTCCTTGCTCTCACTAAATCTGGAACTTATTGGCACTAATATTTCTTTAATTTGTATTTTAGAAAGCGGTTTAGTGTGGGGTATATAGCATAAAAGGTTTAGCACGCCTTATAAATGAACTCTATCATAAAAAACACACAGAAACCACACTCCAGTGGAAATGAAGTACTAAGCCTCAATCAAACCTATATCTCCTTGCTAAATACTGCACTCTACTGTTCAAAACAGGAGTATACCTTTTTTTTTTTTTTTTTCGAGCTTATGGCCTATACTTAGTGATTGTGAATGTTCCTGCTGATGGACATTTTTCCAAACTGCAGAAGAAAAACGAGATTGAGAAGTATACAAGAGACAAATGTCTGCATTTTAAGCTAGTTGGTTACATTTAACATGATTGAATATAAATGGCAGGAAAAGATTTATGAGAAAATTAATTAGTAATCACCATACTTTAGAATTTTTTAAAATTTATTTTATTTACATTTCTTTTCCTTTTTTTTATTGGATTTTTTATTTACATGTCAAAAGTTATCTTCTGTCCCAGTTTCCCATCCATAAACCCCCTATCCCATCTCCCCTCCCCATTCTTCTATAAGGGTGTTCCCCTTCCCCAAACACTCCCTCTTCTGGCCTCCCACCCTGACATTCCCTTACACTGGGGGCTCCAGCCTTGGCAGGACCAAGGGCTTCTCAGATCATTCTTTCAGAATGATTTTAGAGTCATTCTTTGTTCTCAAGTACTGAATGAGAGTTGAAAAACAAAACTGTGGGTTTTCCTCATATAAATTCCCCACTACCAATGGCCCCTTAGTCAATAGAATTGGACAATTATAGTACCTTTACACTAAGTAAAAGGGCATCATCTCTACCCAGGGAGAGCCAAGCATGGATTTCAACATATTTTACATTAATTTTACTTCCAAAGTACAATGGCCTTTCTAAATGCTGACACATTCTATCTACTCTTTTAAGTGAATCTAACCAGAATAATTGTTCTCCCCAAGAGCAAAACTTTAGAGTAAATAGATCATTAAATTTTCACTCATAAAAAATAATGTTAGGGAATCAATTCAATGTTAGAACATGACTTTCATCCAGATATCTAAGGCATAATAGAATGCATAATTATTTCTAAACTTCACACATTTTGCCTTCAAAAATTACTTAGATGATTAATGGTCAAACATAAAAGTGGGACTTAAAGAAAGCTAGTAAAAGTAATAACTTATGAATAATAATTCACTGCTGCTTATTCAGGACCTGCAAATAAGCACAGTGCAACAACCCCCACCCTCCCGACCTCCCCAGGCGATGCTCACACACCCACCTGTCCCAAAGCCAGCAAACAACCCCAGGGCTCTAGTCTGCTGCATGCTGGGGACTTCCAAACACTAAACATCAGTCCACAAATCAACATTTATTCTGTCACATAGGAAATTTAGTGGGGATTCTACCATCATACAAACAACCTTTGTCTCAAACACCAATTGATCACAGCCCTCTCTAGTCTAGGATAAACAGAAAGCTGTTTCTTCTCTCAGGGCTTGGTCATCACCCTTGGTTACAAGGACTCATCTGTAGAAAGTTCAGGAGAAAAACTCTCCCAGATGTAGTTAATATGTTGAGTTTCAGACTAGTGAAAATGCTTTAAAAGTTACGATTCTAAGTCAAGTAGAACAAAAGATCATGCCAGATGACATTGGTGAAATTGCATCACCAGAGATACAATTACAATTGCTATAGCAACAATTAAAATAGTGTAAAATATAAGGGATGTTTAGAGATGTTAGAAATTTTGAGAAACTAATAGAGTGACAGACTCATATAAAATTTGAAAATCACAATTGAACTTTCAAATTAATGGTGGTCAAGATATTTTCTCATATTAATATTGTAATATGCACATTAATCAGTATTTTCTTGCATTGAGTGAAATTGCACAGCTAATACTAAACATGCTGACTGTTCTGTGATCTAGAAAAATTAATGCATTTACTTCTTTAGAAATCTAAGTTCTTCAAAACTTATATACAAGTACAATATACAGCATTCTCTCCATTAGCCAATTACAGATAAGCATGTAGCATTTGATATTTTCTGGTTAGACAATTTATAAGATAAGGTGTTTGTTGTGGCATGTGGAGATTGTAATGAAAATTAAACCCCGGGCCTAACACATGCTGTGCAAGGACTCTACCACTGGGACACATCCTTTACATCTTAACCATTAAATGCATGGAAGTATTTGCTAGATAAATATTTTATCATCATGTTTTGAGTATAGTTCACAAATATATAGAAATAATTATCTATTTCAACATTGCTCAGTCACCACATATATGTCAAATATGCACTGCCCAGAAATAAATGTAATGCTTCTGGGACTTGGAGTTGGGAAGAGGGCAGATCCAGTTTCAAAAATTGGGGGTGTCATTTGCAAAGAAGCTCTTCCGTGGTGCTTAAGAAAAGTGCTATTGTAGACACAGCATTCATATGCAAAACAACTAAGAAAGACTTCTTCATAGTGGCATACACAAAGACACCTGTGGAAACCGAGGATAATTTATTAGATTTATAAACCGAAAAGTTCTCTTAACTAACTTAATCAAAAAGTGGAATAAGTTGCCTCAGTAAGCAGTGGTCATCTACGATGCAGGGGGACATCTGCATGGGCAGGGGAGTAGTCAGAATCAAGTCTCCCACCAAATGCCTTGGCAACTGCCAAGATACCGTGCTGTAGATCAGAGAGAAATGATATTGCCGCAACGGAAAGTCAGAGGAAGGGAGGAAGTCAACTGTCAGGACAAAGGATGCAAATGTATGTAACAAGCCATGGGAGTTACCAGCATTCTTGGTTAGGACTGAAAAAAGGCTATGACAGTGTTCAAAGTCAGTTATGCTGGTATGAATACTGTGAGGCAGAGGACCAGAGTCGAGTGGGCAGGAGTTCCCTAGTTGGATTTCCTACTGCTGCTCATGTGCATGGATTAGTGGCTGCAACAGTGAGAGAATAAGCAGCAGGAAGTTAAGCCAGAGGAGTGTTTGACGACCTAGGTGAGTGTACAAATGAAAGTGACAAGATGCCTCACACTGTTATATTTGGAGTTAAAGCTGATAAAACAAGATTTCCCCTTTCAGAGAAAATAGGGAGAATTCCCAAGGGTTCGAGCTTGAATTAACAGAATCATTAAAAACCTTGACGGAGACAGATTAGCACCAGTGGGGAACTGAGACATGGCCATGTCACAGTCATGGGTTCAAAACGTAGTCATGATGATTTTAGGAACACCACATTATATACACTGCAGTAAAAGAGATCAGTCAGGGTGAAAAATGCGTGCTTCTGAGCACAAAAGACCTTCATTAAAAACCAACTGCAAAATGCCAACATGAAAAATTAGCCTCAAAGCATTTTTGATGTTAGTAATATCACTTTTTAATGTAAGAGTAAAAATACTTTTTAAAGTACTTGACATGCTGACGTAGTTCATGTGTTAAGTTTAAAAATGAATTTTATACTACGATATGGTTATATTTAACTGAGCATATAAATTATTCTCTAATGCTTTAATAGACACTTTATTTCTGTAGCTGCCACAATACAACTTTTTGTTTTACAAATGGTGGTTTTTCAGAAGTTTCTTATACTGAACAAGTATATATATATATATATATATATATATATATATATATATATATATTTCACATGGTAGATATTTTTGAAATGGATTTGGAGATAAATTTTTTGCATTGCCTGTGCTGTAAACACAACAGATAAAGAATAACTTCTTTTGTATTTCTACTTCTATTTTATGTATCTTCCTTATCATTTTTATAATAAATTACATTTAGAAATCATCTCAAGGCGTGAATAGAGAAATACCTTAACTAAATATTGATCCAAACAGAACGCCTTTATCAGTAAATAACCTATGTCCTGCCTCACTTTTTTATAGTGGTCAGATTAGAAGACTACTAAATTAAGATTTTTTTATTTCTAATTACTATTTCTGAGATCAGGAAAATAGCTCATTTTAGAAAGATATTCCTGCCATAACTCAGACTATATTTTCACTACAGTCTACTTATTTTTTTATGAGTTAGAGGAATTGTTAAAACTCTTGGTAGTTTTAAGCTCTTGCCTATTTTATTGAAATCAAGGCTTTTGTACCCATAAAATTTTCTGAAACCCAGTTTCATTCCATAATTACTTTAGACAATAAATTTGTTTAATGCTTGAACCAATAAATGTTTGGAAAAATACCTCTAAACAGACATTTATAGGTTGCTATTATTATTTTAATGACTTTTTAAAAGTCACATTATTTATATGGATACATGGAAGTTAAAATTTATGACCTTGTGTCTTCAAGTATTGTTTCTATGAGACTCAATCTATCACTAGATATCATGGTGGCTAGGAAAATTGCCTTCATCCCGAACATTTCCCTGAAGGAACACTGAACCTTTAGTTCTCATTAAACTACCAGTTGTCATTAAACTATGAACATGTCATATATCCTCACCATCAAGAAATGTCTGGGGGCTGCTTACGGCTCAGCAGTTAAAAGCACAAAGTACTGTTGGAGAGGACCCAACAGTGTGGGTGCCTCATACTGGTCCAGTTGCTCATCAGCACCTGTAGCTCCAGGTCCAACGGGATCCAGTGTGTTTAAATTCTGTAAACATCTGCACTCTGATGAGCTCTCTCTCTCTCTCTCTCTCTCTCTCTCTCTCTCTCTCTCTCTCTCTCTCTCTCTCTCTCTCATACATTCACACATGCACTCATGCACATGCATGCATTTATGCATGCACACATACAATTAAAAAGAAAATGAATCCTTTTTAAAGTGGGAAAAAAAAGTCTGAGCTGGGTAAATTGGGAGCTTCTATAATCCATGCACCTTGGAGTCTTAGGAGAAAGGATTGGGAAGGAAAACTTCAGCCTGGAGCATTGAAGCTGACCTGGCAACACAGCAAGACCTGTTTCAAGAGAGGAAAGCACCATCTCAAAACTCTTGAGTCCTTCACCATTCCCTATCAAGACTTGAGACAGTATACTTAAGGAGCAGGTGCAACCTCAGAACTCAGAAATTACTAAATCTGAACTTTATATAAATTATATATTATCAACATAACAGAAAGATGCCATGGGAGAAGACAGTAAGAATCTTCATTTGATCCATGCAAATGGTCCAAATTTCTTCTCAGTGGGAAGAATTGTTAAAACTCTTAGTGTTTTAAGACCTTATTATATTAAAAGCAAAGTTTATATGGATAACACAAAGCTTTATGAAACTTTGTCTAATCCCCACTTTTAAGAGAACATAGAAATGAGTTTCCCTAACTAGTCACTCATGTGTCATGGGCTTAGATGGGCCCAAAATACATCCAGAAATAGAAAAATTCATTATTAGAATTAGAACAATTCTGCCTTTACCTGATTGATTAGCTGCAGGGTCTGGTATACTCTGGGATAATGGATGGAGGGAGAGTAATTCTTAAATTGGAAATCAGAATGGGAAAATCAAACAAACACAAAAGATACAGGCTCAAAGTTTAAGTGTATTAAAGAAAAAAAACAGTTTGTGTTTCTGTAGACACAGGTCTGGATACATCTATGGTTGGGAAATGGAACAGCACACTTTGATAGAATTATAGTCCACATCAGAGGAAATAAGAGTATTTTAATTATGTATTTTCTCAGCAATAGTCACAAACTTATGAAATAGATGTCTATAAGCGGTTGCTTGGTCATGTAATAATAATGAGCTCAACAAACATTCACCTAATGACATAGTAATGACATCACCTTATTCAGAAAGGAAAATCTAATTTGAGGTGTGTGGAAGGAGTCACACTTGTAACTTTAATTATTTTTAAGTCTATTTTTAATCATGGTTCTTAAATGCTTTAACCTCTCTTTTAGTCTATCACTCTCCAGAGGTAGTGGGAGAGAAATGATATGGGGGAAGTAGACCTGTTTAGAAATGATTCTTTGGAGTAACTCCCATCTGTGTGGTCCAGAGATCTGTAGTTTAGTTCACAGGTCAGCATTGGCAGCTCCATCCATTCGCAAACGCTTTACAGATATACCAGCAGTCTAGCTTAGCAGAGTCAGGTTAGCAACAGTGCTGATACTAGTAGAGACAGCCATGCCTCAGCCTCAGCCTAAGTCACCAGGAGAGACCAGGGAGGAACACTGGGAAAAGTTCTTGGCTGTATCTCTCAGCGAAGCAAAGGTCAGCAAAGAGAGACCACCAAGTGTATAGCTAGCTCTCTGAGCAAGTTGAGCTCTGCCTCCATCACTGTCCATCAAGTTTTATTTATATTTTATCTTAACATCACGTGTCCTCAATGGTTTTTGTCTTATGTATCTTGTCTCAGAACATGTCTTGTCCCAACTGACATTGCTCAGTCAATCAGCCCAAGTCCAAGGAAGCAAGAAACTGTAGCACACCACCAGAAGTTTTTTGGTGTGTTTCTCTCTATAGAGTCCTGACTAAAGGAACTCAACTACACACTGTAGAGCAGAACAATGTATGTTTGTCCTTAGCGAAGAATCTTTCACCATTGGTCCTTTCATGTGCTTGCTATAGCAGAACATCCTTGCTCCTGTGTCTGTTTGAGCGAAATGTTCCTTCATGAGTCTGCCTTAGTCTTTCACGTGTTGGCCCCAGCAAAGCATCACCTAACACAACTGACTTTCCAAAAAACCTTTGTTTCCACTTCACATCCTGAGTACAATGGTTTTCTCCTTAAATCCTGAGCTGTGCCTGCAATGTCATTGACCAGATTGTTTTCCTGGTAGGTCCTCCTCATGGTCTTGGCCAGAAAATGAAAGACGGAGTGCGGACAGCATGGGAGTAGGAGGAATTGGGAGTGGTGGTTTAAAAAAAATGGCATTCCTAAAAATATAGGCTAAAATTGAACTTCAATGAACACTGGTTTTCCTATTTAATAAAGATCTATCACAATTACATGAAATTCCAAAGAACCAAAATATATTAAACAAAATTAATACAATTGTAGACTTGATACCTATATTTTAATATCACCCTTTGTTTTCCATGGAAGTTCCCCAGATGACAGCAGCTAAAACACCACTGATCTCTTTGTATACTGCTGTGAGGAGTGTGTTTTTGTTAACCTTTCTTCCTTTGAATTCTTTCTTCTGAGGGTATCCATGATACATGCCTCTCCTAATTCTCTGTGCTCTCTCTTCACTACAAATGGACACGAATTATCTTTGCTATCGAAAATACTTTAAAACTGATTTATGGGGGCTGGAGAGATGGCTCGGTGGTAAGAGCACTGGCTACTCTTGTAGAGGACCCAAGTTCAATTCCCAGGATGCACAGGGTAGCTCACAATTGTCTGCAACTCCAGTTCTAAGGTATCCAACACTTGCATGAACCTGATGGACAAAAATACAGGTAAACAAAGCACCGGAACTTAAATTTGAAATTAATGTTTTAAAACATTTGCACAGTGTGGATATAAATATGCTCAGCACACAGTACATGTTTATATGAAAATGTCCTCACGTGCTACCATGTATAATCAAAACATCCAAGGAAGATTGAAAGTAGAACAAAAACTGACTCCTGGTTATGATTGCAACATTTTCCGAAAGTAGTAAAAATAATTTATTTGTACAATTAAAGTTAGTAAACTCTCTGATATGTAAACTGTCTCAAAGAGGCTTTTAAAAATATCATCTTTGTCTTCCTCCCCTAAATCCCCCAGAAATAAGCTCCGTGAGAAAACTTGCAATTTCTCAGTTGTTCACTGAAATCCCTTCTCTGAGTCACGATTCACCCTTTCTGCAGGTCTGCCCTACTGTTTGTTTGATTTTGCCAAAAGGTTCACCCTCTCACCCACCTATCAAATGTTTAATTTACATCAGAGGCAAAGTCAAAATAGCCACCTCTACAGCCCTTCCTAATACCCCTTCGGAAAAAATTAGTTTCCTCAGTTTGTTGTATAATTTTTTGGAATGTTTAAACATCTTGGTTTATCAGAGTTAGGAAGAAGCATTCAGAGGCTGCCCCACATGTGGCCCATATATGTACAGCCACCAAAACTAGATAAGATGGATGAAGCTAAGAAATGCATGCTGACAGAACCAGATATAGATCTCTCCTGAGAGCCACAACCAGAGCATGTCCAATACAGAAGCAAACGCTAGCAGCAAACCACTGAACTGAGAATGGGACCCCAGTTGAAGGAATCAGAGAAAGGACTGGAAGAGCTCGAAGGGGCTCGAGACCCCATAAGAACAACAATGCCGAGCAACCAGAGCTTCCAGGGACTAAGCCACTACCCAAAGACTATACATGGACTGACCCTGGGCTCCAACTGCATATACAGCAGAGAATAGCTTGTTGGGGCACCAGTGGAAAGGGAAGCCCTTGGTCCTGCCAAGGTGGGACCCCCCAGTGCAGGGAAATGTCATGGAGATTCGTAAGGGAGGGATGGATGGGGGGAAACACCCTTATGGGGAAGGGGGTGGGGAAAGGGGACTTATGGACAGGAAACTAGGGAAGGGAATAACATTTGAAATGTAAATAAATATATCCAATAAAAAATACTAAAAAAAGATAACTTTCTTTGGTCAAGCTTTTAATATAGCAATAAACTGGTATTACATATTCTAAACAAAAAAAATTTATTTCATAGCAAGAAAAACAGTTTAAAATCCCAGTTCTCTGAGTATAGGAAAAAAAGTTTAGAATGTAGTTAGCAAGTATACTCGTTTAGTAAAATAATGGCTGTATGTTCTCCACCAAGATCCATGACTTCGGTAGCCCTGAGATTCTAGTACTGGGCATGATTTCTTCTGCGTTAACTAGATCTTAAGTCCAGTTAGGGAATCACCAGTTGCTGTACAGTTATGTATGTTGCAACTACACCCTTAGTGTGCCATGTTGGTCCTTGTTGTGGTTCATTATACCCACAGATAAATGTATGCCTCATCCTCCACCAAAAAAACTTCTTTTTGCAAAAGATGGAGACCATCAAAGAAAAGCATAACCAATTAAAATGCAGAACTGGGGAGTGCAGTCTCAGTGAAATCACCTACATAGCAATGGACACATCTAAGGCTCAGGGATCATTGTGGAAGACAAATGGAAAGATTGCAGGAACCAGAGGATCAGGGAGTTCGCTGTTAGACCCTGTCTCCTAGTAATCCTGGAAACTACATCTATACAGTCTTGCTAACACTACTTCCTAAATACGTGAGTCAAACAAGGACACGCCAAAGTGTATGGGGGAAACTCCATGAGGCCTCAGCCCTACACAAAGAACTACAGCTAACTAAGGAGTGCTGAGATGGGAGAAATAGTCACGGCAGTGAAGAGCATGGCTACCCAATACTAAATAATCAGCCCCAAAACATGTGAGTTTGAGCAGGTAATAGTTAGAAATAATTATGCATATATATGTGTATGTATAATACAATTCATGAAGTAAGAGGCCATGGATTTAAAGACTAAGGAAGGGTAGGTGGAAGGGTGTGGAGGGGGAATGAGAAGGGAGAGATGATGTGATTATAATCTCAACAAAAGAATAAAAGAATCCCAGCTCTTCTACTTGCTTGCTCTGTGGCATTTAGTGAAGTACTAAACTTTGTTCGCCTCCATTTTCTATTTTCAATTGGTAAACTATAATATAAACCTTAAAAAGCTGAGGATTTGAAAAAGATATACGAAGATTCCATCAAACCTAGCTGGCATTTTCCAGTGTATTATAGGTTTCTGAATATCAATTAGGCCTACTGTGTGCTCTGGATCATATGTGCATTTGTATTTTATAAAATTAGCACTTTAAATAAATGTCTGACACTTGGTTGACAGCCCAGTGAGTAGCAAACTTGTAGTTATGGAAGCATTATTGCTACACTGATGTTCTCTTTATGCTGACAATAACTATGATTCATATTTAAGTATCTATGGCGAGTCAATTCAATCATGATATATGGAATTGCTTGTGTGAAAAGCAGTTAAATAGAAAATTCATTCTTGCAAGTTCGAATAATTACTTATATCCTACCATTTTGATGCCAGTTTCTTCTGACCATTTAAGTTTGTATGCCTTTTCCAACAAGCACCCCAAATCAAGAATCATTTGTCATATCATGGGATTATAGCCCATTGGAAATATAATTGCATTTAATTATCTTAAACTGTGTTCTGGTTAGCTTTCATTGTCAACTTGACACAATCTAAAGTCACTTGGAAAGAGGGAACCTCTATTGAAGAATTGCTTCAATCAAATTGGACTGTAGCCTTGGGAAGTTATTTTCCTGAGAAGGCACAGTCTATTGTGGGCAGCAGCAAGCCTAAGCAGGTGGGCCCCAGCTACAGAGGAAAGCTGGGAGAGAATCAGAGAGCAGTGTTCCTCCATAGTTTCTGTGTCATTTACTGCTTGAGTTCCTGCCCTGACTTCCTTCAGTGATGAACTGTGACGTAGAAATAGAAGCTAAAATAAAACCAAGATACTATTGGTCATGGTGTTTGGCAGAGAAACAGCAAAACTAGAACAAATTGCAAGGTGTATTTACTGAGTCCCCCCAAAATTACATACAATGTTTTTTAACCCACTGCTGAGTGTGAGCTTGTGATGGTTTGAATATGCTTGGCCCAGGGAGTGGCACTATTTGGAGGTGTGGCCTTGTTAGGTAGAGTAAGTGTGCCTTTCTTGGAGGACATGTGTCACGGTGGGTGTGGTCTTTAAAACCCTCATCCTAGCTGCCTGGAAGCCAGTCTTCTAGCTCCCTTCGGAATAAGAGGTGGAACCCTAAGCGCCTCCAGCCCCATGTCCGCCTGGATGCTGCCATGCTTCACGCCTTGATGATAACGGACTGAACCCCTGAACCTGTAAGCCAGCCCCAATTAAACGTTGTTCCTTATCAGAGTTGCCTTGGTCATGGTCGCAGCAATAAAACGTAAGGCTGCTTAATCATACATTCACTGCATTCACTGATAGGACCTTCCTCTCAGTCCTGCTCTGTAAGCTTAACCTGTTCCTGGCGCTGCCATGTCTCCCCATGTCTCCCTCCCTGATTTTTTTAAATTTTTTTTAATTTACATTTTAAATGTTGTCCCCTTTCCTGGTTTCCCGTCTATAAAGCCCCTATCCAATACCCCTTCCCCCTCCTTCTATGAGGGTGTTCCCACACCTAGCCCCTTCCTGCCTCTCCGCCCTGACATTCCCTTACATTGGGGGTCCAGCCTTGGCAGGACCAAGTGCTTCTCCTACCATTGGCGCCCAACAAGGCCATCCTCTGCTGCATATGCAGCTGGAGCCATGGGTCTGTCCATGTGTACTCTTTGGGCATTGGTTTAGTCCCTGGGAGCTCTGATTGGTTGGTATTGTTGTTCTTATGAGGTTGCAAGCCCCTTCAACTCCGTTAATCCTTTAACTCCTCCCACAGAGACCTGTTTTCAGTTCAGTAATTGGCTGTGAGCATTCACCTCTGCTTGTCATGCTCTGGCAGAGTTTCTCAAGAGACAGCTATGTCAGGCTCCGGTCAGCGTGCATTTCTTGGCATCAGCAATATTGTATGGGTTTGGTGGCTCTATGTGTATGGGCTGGATCCCCAGGTGGGGCAGGCTCTGAATGGCCATTCCTTCAGTCTCTGCTCCAAATGTTGGTTCCATATGTCCTCCTATGAATATTTTTGTTCCCCCTTCTAAGAAGGACTGAAGCATCTGCATCTTGAGCTTCATGTGGTCTGTGGATTGTATTTTGGGTAATCCAAGCTTTGGGGTTAATATCCACTTATCAGTGAGTGCATACCATGTGTGTTCTTTTGTGATTGGGTTACCTGGCTCGGGATGATATTTTCTAGTTCCATCCATTTGCCTATGAATTTCATGAAGTCATTGTTTTTAATAGCTGAGTAGTGTACGCTCAGATTTTACATACAGTTACTTTGGCTTGAATTGCAAAAAATAAGGGACTGGTTACTCTGGAAAGTCACTACCTTCTCAGCATTTCTACTGCCAAATATTTCTACAGTAAGTTCAACATGAAACCTCAGAGGAAGAGAAACCAAAGTCCACAAGCATTAAAACTGCAAGAAATAAAACAGACTGCATTCTGATATTTTTCATTTCCCCCCTCCCTATAAAATCTTTTTAGTTCTCATTGTAAGGTGTTTCTAACTGCCAAAGTAAAGCTGTTGCTACTTTTTAGGGACAGTAATATCAAAATTAATAACTACTTTGATTCTCAAATTCAAAAATGAAATGATAACCTTTTATTTGTGATCCCAATGGTGAGTAATACTTTAAGTTCTCTGTGAATTATCTTGTGTATATGAAATCATCACCTAACCTCTCCTCTATATACACCTGATATAAACACAGGCTTAAAGGCACAGATAGGTTTATCTTGGTTTCTTCATCTCCTTCAGATCTCCAGAGTTACTCATCTGCAGTGATGTCTTTGTCTTCGATGCACTTGTCTTTCCTTCCCATACATAATCCTTCCCTGACAATGCTTCTGCATCTGATCATGGACCAATCTTACCTTGCTGCCTTCCACTATCTCTGTTATCTCACTTCCAAAATCTGTCCCCTCTACAGTCCTCCCTCTCAGTATTTTCCACACTGGAATAAACATTCTTGAGAATGGAGTATTTGTCTATTCTACCACCATCATATAAAGATAAATAGTTACAATGTGGTTACCATCATATGAAGAATAAAGATAAATAGTTACAATGGAGTTATGGGTTGTGCTGTTTTAGTAAAGCCATGGTTATAAATTCTCTAATATCTATGGCTTCACTAGCCCTGGGTAGTTGCCTGGGTTTCCAGTACCAGGAGTAATTTCCATCTTGTTGAACCTACCTTAAGTCAATTGGAGAGCTGTTTGTTAGTACCAAGGTATGCGTACCACCACTGTATTCTACAGGTTACTGTACCATGCTACTGGCTGGGTTTTTGTTGTTTTGTTTTGTTTCCAATTTTTCATTTTTGATATAATACAATTCCATCATTTTCTCCCTTCTTTTCTTCACACAACACCCTCCCGTATATCCTTTCTTGTTCTCTTTCACACTCATGACCTCTTGTTTCATTAACTATTGTTGTATACATATATGTAAACTGGCTCCTGTCACAAGGAAAGGCCTCTTCTAATCTTTTACATGAGGAGTAAGTTAACACACTAACAGTATCTGTAGAAACAATGGCATTGAAAACTGTTTGGCCCTGGATTAGGTCATTCCAGCAAGGCTAGGAGGTATACACTGTCACTATCAGATAGAGAAACAAACACAAAGAAGCAGTATTTATTCTCTATGCTCCACAGATGTGTTCAAGTAAAATCAACATTTTAAGTTGGAGGGTGAAGGGGAAGATTTGTTGCTGTTTTCTCTGGACATTACTATTTCCAAGACAGGAAAGAAAAAATTTAAAAGCTAAATATAAGCACATTTTACCCATATCACACATCTCCCTAAACATTCAGAAATGGGGTGTCTATGTTTTGTGAGTGTCTGTAATTATTAGCAGCATTAAGAGAATCAGTAAAATGCTATAATTTCATATTTAATCTTTTATTGGAAAAATTCATTTGAAATTAAGTTTGTAGGTGGGGAAATTGTTGTTTTACCAGCACAAGTCCTCCTAGTCGCAGGATTCAGTAAAGTCACAGCTTTATTCTCTGAATTATCCACTAGATGGCAGAAAATTGTTACCGCCTAGAGCACTGTCACTGAACTAGCCACAGTTTGGGATCTAAATCCCAGCAGTATGCACATTGCTTTCCACTCTGCCCCTAGCAACACTTGCCCTTTCTATAAATGTCATATTTAAAGCAAACCACTATTTTTTAGCTGAGGAAGAGAAGTCAGGCATTTTCACGGCAATAAATATTAGGTATGAGCCGGCTAATGATAGGTTGTGATGCACTGCTTCGCCTTGTGGAACAGCTGTAGGATCCTGGGAGAGCGGCAGGGCAGAACACAGGCACTGTCTATCCTTCATGATGCTCGAGAGACACAAACGGGAACCCCCTAGCTGCAGGGTCTGAATTTATCTTGAACCTTTGGACTCTCATGATGGCTGGTTCCCAGGCCAAGTTCCCTGAACCTGATTTTATTTTGATTTAGTGTGGAATTCTTTTTTTCCAGTCCGGGAGATCAAACTTGTAACTTAATATATGCTAGGCAGTTAACCTGCTAAAGAACTGTCTCCAGCCCTCAACTGTAAACTGGGAGGAGTAGAGTAATAATGCAGGACTTCTGCTCCGAATAGCATCTAACCTTGTGTCTATTACTCTAAGGGCAACAAATGTAAGTGCTATTCCCATTCTAGATCTCTCACAAATACCAATTTGGTTATACTGTACTGTGAGAGCCCAAGGGAATGTTTCATAGTTTACCTTGGTGCCCCTCACAGGTACATGGGATGTTAGAAAATACAATGCTATCCATAATTTGCTAATAAATTGTTGACTGTTTAAAGAACTTACCCATATCTGTCTGTCTACATACACAAAAAATTATCTCCTGGTATCAACCCTGCCTTATTCTATATCTAATAGAACAGTTGAAAAGGCATAATATAGCCTAGGGTAGACCAACTCCAAAGCTGCATCTATATCCCAGGATTAAATGTGTTTCAACTCAGCAAGCCCTGGCTAATATTTTGGAGAAAAACAAGACTTAAAGTATACTATGCAGACACTAAAATTTTCCACTAATTTTCCAATTAAACTAATCTTACAAGCTTTTATGAGTATAAATTTGACTCTAGGGCCTTTAGATATAGAACCTAAATGCTAACTATTCTCTTGCCTCCTCTTTAGTCTCATGTCTTTCCAGCTCTCTGTCTGGTCTCTGGATCTAGGGAGAAGGGCTTCCTTAAGGCAGCTGAAGTCAGTGAGGGCGCTCAGCCCATTAGACGGTATTCTTTGCACATAGCCCTGCCTTGAAGTGGCTAAGGTGGCTCACTAAAGTTGACCTGTGGCAAAGGGAACCAGTGAGGAAAATTCAGTCTCACTACCTTTAGGGCAATGTGATTGTGAAGATAATAATATCCAAGTAAACTACATACTTCTAAGGATGACCACCACATGATGCTGTCTTAACATATACAAAAGTATATAATATATATAATAAGTATAAAGTATAAACAATACATATTTAAAAGCTATTCGACAAGTTCAACAATTAAATCCAAGTTGACTTTTTATATCCCTACATATTCCTTTTCCTCCTACCTGATTTATTTTGAAGCAAACACCATATTATCACAGTATTCATCTATCAATATTTTAATTTAAAGAAATCTTTTAAGGAAGACAAAAATATTGAATTATGTTTAAAGAAATATATACATATTTTTAAATTTCGCCTTGGACAATTCATCATTGAATTATTTGGCCCTGGAGAGTATGGTTGGGCACTGAGGAATGAAATCTGATTTCCAGAAAGTAACTTATGAGGAAAGCGTCATGAAAGGACCTGTAAAGGGTGTCACTGAGGCACTGCTGGTCTTGTCCAATAGCTGCTATCTTTTCTGAAACTGTTTTTAGAAAAGAAATTCTACTAGTGAACTGTTAGCAGCCTAAAGATCAAGATGCTAGAATATGGTCCACTCCACTAACCACAGAAGTCTACTCTAGGCTGCAGAGCTGAAGACCAGTGATGATTGTCTTAGGTGGTAGAAAAAGGCACGGAACAACAAAGTGAGGGCTGACTTTAGAAGAGGCACCTGGAGAACAAGTCTTTGAGCTGCCTTCCCTCAGAGCAGCCAGGACAGCACGGAGGCTCTGTCCCCAGAACAGACGTATTTATGTGCTGACTGAGAAGTACATAACTCTACAAGGAGTCATTCTCCTAGGGTGTATGAAAACTCTCAAAAGGTGATGAACAAGAAATTGATTCTAAGCCATTGTTCTAGCCAGGACTGGCAACATCCCAGTAATCAACTGGAAGATTCAGGCATAAATCTGCAGGCATGCAGGGGTGCAGAAATGGAAAGAAACTATTTTAACACTATCTGAGATTTCAGAAGGGCTGTGGTGGCTAATGTCAGAGTTAGAATGGCAGTCAGTTCTTGGCTGCAGCTCTGATCCCTAGAGTGCACTTTTAGTAGCAAAACTGCAAACATGAGGAGGACTGAGAAAAAAACAGACTACATAGAAGGGATATTTGCATCAGCCAGAATCGGCTGGAAGTCATATACTGACAGAATTCAGCACAGTGAAATGCTGTGTATTAAACAGCTGGTGTTTTCTTTCAAGTCGTTTCAGAGCAACGACCAAATACATTCATGGTCAACTCTACCCTTGGAGCGTGGGTTTTCCAACCTTTGCTCCAATACAGCTCGTTCTTCCCAAGTATTACATCTGAACTACTGTCTTGGCTGTTCTGTCTTGAGTTATGACTTCTACATGTGCTTGGCATTATGCCCCCAACATCTCTCCTTCTTGTTCTCTAGAAGAAAGACTAAGAAGTCTAGCCAAACTCGGTGATATCAACATACCTCTCTTCATTATAATCTTCCTCCTCTCCTTCCTCACCCAGATAATTCCACTAGTAATTTTTCTTAATAATAACACAACCATTTCTCTTTTCCCAATACAAAACTTCTACCATTTTGGTCCTTTCTCTTATGTTCAGTTTTTCTGGTATGTGGAAATGAGGGTGGGGTGGGGTTATATACTTGATTTAATAATTCATCATAAATCAGAAAAGTTTCCCAAAAGATATTGCCACAAATGTATGTATTTTAGGTTAAATACATTAATAACATGCATTTTATTTACTTATTGGTTTGGGGTTTGGCATTTTTCAAGATAGAGTTTCTCTGTGTAGCTCTGGCTGTCCTAGAACTCATTCTGTAGACTAGGCTGGCCTCAAACTCACAGGGATTCTCCCACCTCTGCCTCTGAGTCCTAGAATTAAAGACATGTGCCATCCTCACCAGTCTTACTTTATTTTTAATCGATGCATGAAATTGTACTTTTATGGAGTAAACATGATACACTGAAATACATGTAGTTTATAACATGGCTAAATTCAGCTAATGTGATCAATGTAGTGTTTCATATATTTACTTTTTAGAACACAAAACATTTTCTAGCAGAGAAATACTCATGATTATTAATGATGCTTGCTAAGTTGCACTTTAAATTTCTTGCGCTTGTTGTACCCTCTGGGGAGCAGTGTATGACTCTGCCCTTCAGTCTCTAAAGGGTTTGCTGTTCCCATGAGAATATAAGCTCATAAGCATTCATAGTATGGGAGTTTATTACTCTATCCTTACTGTTCCCCCCATTACATTTCTGCAGATGTGTTTGCTGCACTTGCCCCATTGAGCATCCCTATATAATGTCCTTAGGGCCATGCTGTCATTCTTTCCAGTAAGAGCAGCTAAAAGCATAGATGTATCCTACAGACCTACATTTAAGTTTCATTTATGTTTCGTACAAGCTGTGATGATTTTGTAAAGCTTTACACCTTGCCCAGCTTTATCTCATCCACAAAATGAGCATGACATTGATAAAGCTTTACACAGAGCATGCTTAGAAGGATTAACATAACACATTTATGTTATATTTGGTAGGTGCTTAATATATGTGAACTGAGATAGAAAGTGAAGTTAGAAGTGAAATTAATAGAAGCCTAAAGACAAAAATGGCAGGATCTGTGTCCTGGTTAGTTTTATATCAACTTGACACAAGCTAAAGCTATCTAAAAGGAGGCGCTTCTGTTGAGAAAATGTCTCCATAAGATCCAGCTGTAAGGATTTCTTGATTAGATTGATTGAGGGAGGGGGCACAGACCAGAGTAGGTGGTGCTGTCCCTGGGCTGGTGGTTCTAGGTTCTAAGAAAGCAGGCTGAGCAAAACCACGGGAGCAAACTAGTAAACAGCCCTCCTTGGCCTCTGCATCAGCTCCTGCCTCCAGATTCCTGCCCTATTTGAGTTCTGACTTCCTTTGACAATGTACTGTGATGTGGTAGTCTAAGTCAAATACACCCTTTCCTCCCCAAGTTGCTTTGGTCACTGTGTTTCATTATAGCATTAGCAACTATAAGACAATATGTCATTCTCCTCCCTGTTTACCATTTCTACTTACCGTTCACATACATGTGCATGCACACATATACATGTGTGCACACACAGAGGAAACAACAGAGGATATGGTTGAAATGGACAAGACAGATAAATGGGCATTGATCGATTGTTCGGTCCTTCAGTTACCGAGCAGCCAGAGCTGATTGTCGTGCACAGGCACCAGCTGGGGAGGACTATTGATTGCTTCTCCTGCTTGGCAGCTTGCATACCACGGTCCAGTGCTGTGAAAGCTTGTGCTCAGGCAGGCGGCTATCAAGCCAGATTCAACTAGAATCCTCCAACTCCTGTGTCTGAAGAGTGTAGTGTCTTCTGCACTATCAACTTACCTTCAACTTCTGGCAGACAACTGGAAGCAGCAGCAGCAATACTCTGTGTTGTTCTGGCAATCTCTTGGACTTTCCGGATGGACAACCCAAAAATTGGTGTCCTGTGTCTGAAACTGTGGTTGTTTTAGATAGTCAGTGGTGCTTTGGGAAAATGAAGTTTCATTTAAACTATGTTTTATGTATGTTTTGTATATGAATAGTGTGATTCCCTGTGGCTTTTGCAAACACCCTTAGTGTTGTTTATTTCCTCCTTTCCCTCTCTTCTGGGTTATCTTTCCTCTCTCCCAAATTCATGCTAACCCCTTTTCCCCACTTCCCGATTTACAAAACCTGTACACTACTATTCCCCTCTCTGGAGCTAACCCCTCCCCTGACCCCCTTTTACTTTCTTTGTTTCTGCAGTTGTTCCACGTTAAATGCTCACACATGCATTTGTGGAGCTAGGAACCACGGATGAGAGAGACTACAGAGCATCTGTCCTTCTGGATATGGGTCCCCTAGTTACATCCATTTATCTGCAAGTTTCATGATTTTGTTTTTCTTTATAGCTAAATACTTCCATCGTGTATATGTTTGCATGGAAATATTGTGTACTATGCTTACCATTTTCGTTATCTATTCATCAGCTGAAGGACATTTTAGTTGTCTCCATCCCCTAGCTGTTGTGAATAGAGTAGCAGTGAACTCAGCCGAGCTAGCATCTGTGCAGTAGAATGTTGGGTCCTTTGGGCATATAGTATAGCTGGCTCAGGGTAGATTTATTTTTAGGTCCTTTATAATTCCCCACACTGATTTCTACTGATTATACACCAGTTTGCAATCCTAACACCACTAAACAAGGGTGTTCACCACTTCTTCACATCGTCACCAGCATCTGGTTTCATGCTCTCGGTCATTTTGACTGGGGTAAAATTAAATCCCAAAATTGCTTTAATTTACATTTTCTTAATTGTGTAAACCTAGCCAACTAGCCTTGGGTAGTGATGTCATAGATCTTAGAGGAAAAAAAACCTCTCTTTATATCCACGGATAAGTGTAGCTCTTACCTCTTCTCAAAGAAGTTTCTTTTCAAAGCAGATGAAAGCCAATACAGAAAGTCACAACTGGTCTAATTGTATAAAACAACTGATTCCTGGGTGCCCAACCCTAGGATATCCATCTACAATTCAGAATCTCTTTGAAGCTCAGGGAACATCACAGAAGAGGGGTCAGAGAGACAGTAAAAGTCAAAGACCAAAGTGTGCTGCAACATTGTGTCTTCCAGATATGATAGGGAAACTACTAGACCCATGAAATCTCAACAAGACTGCCTAAACACAACAGGAACAATGACACCATCAGGTAACATGTCAACATAGATGGAGCTAATCTAACAGGGTTCCTTACCCACCCACCCACAAATGAAAAGTTACAAATAATGACTGTTGAAAGAGGGCAATTTAAATATCTGCAGGGAGGAGCTCACTAACTGGTTATCCAATGCAAGTGAATGATGTTAAAAATATAAACATACCAGCAATTCTATGTAGACTAACAGGTTATATTTATATATTTATTAAGTGGTGTATGAGTGTGTGAGTGAATAATCTTTTAAAAAGAGGTCATGAATTTGAGAAAGAATGAGGTGTTTGAGGAAGAAGGAGGAAAATGATGTAACTATATTTTGATTAAAAAAATTAAATTCAAGACCCCCAAATACCAAATATCACTTTGTAGTCATGGGTATTTATACGTCACTAGCATTATCGACAACTCTGTAAAGAACAAAACTCCAATGATATTCGGTCCCATGTGTCTCATGGGTTCTGAGAATCACAATTGTAATCCTGTCTACCTTTCAGAGTCTCATTTATATGTTTTAGTTTTGTTTTTTTGTATATATAATGTCAAGGATTTTTATTCAAACCTTGGAAGATAAGATATATCTAAAAGGGAAACTTTACCTATGCATTTTAAATTAATATCTACAGATATACATACATGCACACACATGGGCGCACACACACACTCACACACACACACACTCACACACACACACTCACACGCACACACATGCACGCACACACACACATGTGTACACACGTCCATGCCATTCACAGAGACTTTCATATTTCTCACTTTACAGCCACACTGCACTGTATGAATACAACCGAATTCATTCAGCCTGGCCACTGTGTATAGACATCTGAATAGCTATATTACAGGTATATATGTAGTCTCCTGCAGGTTATATTATTTTACATGCAAGCATTTTTGCTGGATAAGTCTCACAAAAGTCTAATGACTGAAACAAAGGTGGTGGTACGTTTTAACTATGGTCAATACCTCCTTCATATGCATGGTGGGTGACAATTTATATAGACTTCAATAAGTTAAGTTTTCTATATAAAATTATTGTCAATGATTTTTCCAAATTTATAGGTTAAAAATCTAATCATTAATTTTATTTCTGACATTTTAAAAGAACTTCCTGAGCTATTTGCCCTCCTATTCTATGACTTTCTTGTTCATTTCCTTTGAACAATGTTGTTTAGTTGGGATTTTGCTTCTTTGTCTGCTTTATAAATTAAAAGAAAGCTACAGCTTAAATATATTAAAATGTATGTATCCTTTCAAAATGTACTGTATTTTTTAGTGCTGAAAATGTGTTATATACCTACCAACAAAACTAACAGAGAGGACATTTCTATGGCTTATAAAGGTCCCTCAGGTCTCTCTGGAATAAATTGTCCTTCCCTTTCCAAGCAGTCTCAAATATCATCTAATTAACAGAAGGTTGACTTAATTAAGAAGAGCTAGGCAAAATTTTTTTATCCTCTCTCACTTTCTCTCTCTCTCTCTCTCTCTCTCTCTCTCTCTCTCTCTCTCTCTCTCTCTCTCTCTTTCCCTCCCCCTCCCCAATTCTAAGGAAGGCAGGGAATGAAAATATGACTGTACTATCATGAGATTACCAGTTGTTACACGAGTCAGCTTCCAAGATTCTAATCTTACATTTATTAGTGACAAGTGTTTAATCAACAATCGTTATCAACAAATAATTACTTCTAACTTGAACCTTGTCATCAACAGACACAGAAGTGATTGGCTCACCATTTTTAAAATAAAAGGAACTCACTCCTTGCATGATGCTTTGTTCCTGACCACATAATTGTGCGTAAATGTTTGTTCTTCTGAAGAATGAAGCAGCAGGTGTGGTATTCAGGCCTTCTAACAAAATGATCGTGAGCAACGCACCATCATTCTGGGGCTTTTCTGCAGAACCAACGCACTGACACTGACCCTCAGTCAGCTTTTTAGGGCTGAGCTTCCAAAAGGCCAGCTTTCAGTTCCTGCACCTTGACTTATTTCTTGGGAAGAGGGGTGGGTTGTGTGATTTATTTTGTTTTTAATCAGCATGAGAAGTATTAAATATCGCATGGAGATAAACAGAAGTACTCTGAATAACCATTATATTTACTATGGTGGCACACATATATTTTTTTCATCACCTATTCTAACAAATGTGAGTCGACTTTAGATGCAACATCTTTGCAACATCAGTATTTCAGGCAAGGTAAATGAGGACATAGCTAAGCAAGTGCCATCTCTCCAAAATTAAAACCACACAAACAAAAACTCAGTTTGTACTAGGAACATTTCTATTGGATTAAGATTCGGTGCACTCCAGCAGCAAACCACTGAACTGACCCCCAGGGACCCCCGTTGAAGGAATCAGAGAAAGGACTGGAAGAGCTTAAAGGGGCTCGAGACCCCATATGAACAACAATGCCAAGCAACCAGAGCTTCCAGGGACTAAGCCACTTCCCAAAGACTATACCTGGACTGATCCTGGGCTCCAACCTCATAGGTAGCAATGAATGGCCTAGTAAGAGCACCAGTGGAAGGGAAGCCCTTGGTCCTGCCAAGACTGAACCCCCAGTGAACGTGATTGTTGAGGGAGGGCAGGGGGGAGGATGGGAGGGAACGCAATATAGAAGGGGAGGGAGGGGTTAAGGGATGTTGGCTGGGAAACTGGGAAAGGGAATAACAATCGAAATGTAAATAAGAAAAGAAAGATGGAAATAAAGGCTTACTTCTCTTAAAAAAAATAAAAAAGATTCGGTGCACTCATGACATTTATGGTAAAGTTCACTATCAGTGTGGCTCTACTGTTTAAAATGACAACTTACATGTTGGCGTTCTCCTGTAGAGTCAACACTATCCTCTAGACATATCACCAGTAAAGACCAGTGGTATCCTGGAGAAACTACTGCTGCAAGCTTCACTTGGGCTTCAGTGAATATCAACATAAGCCCCGAACAACCCAGTGACTACAGATATAGTCTGGAAGAAAATGATAAAATATTTATCATTCGTATCCTGCTGACTATGCAATATATATATTTACACCACATAGTATTGTTGGTGTAACTGAGTATATCATAGTTAGGGACTCTATTCTTGTGAAGACCATCATAAAAACAATTTTGTTCCATATTAAAGTCCATTATAGAAGAAAACTCATAGAAGTAACTCAAGACAGGGCAGGATGGAGAAGTAAGGATCACTGGCCTGCTCAGTGTTCTTCCTTAGACACCCCAAGGGTGACATCACCTATAATGGGCTGGGCCTTCCAACATCAATCATTAAGGAGGACAGGCTTGCCTACAGACAGTCTTATGGAGACATTTTCTCAATTATGTTCCTTTAGCTCAGATGACTCTAGCTTATGTCAAGTTGACAAACACAAAACAACCAGGATAGGAACATAGGACATAATTTCTAAATATTACTTTCCTCAATCTTTTAAGTTTTAAGCAATATGAAAGTAATAAACAAAATAGACAAAACAATGCATTAGAACACTGGAGCCATGTGAGAAGAATTCTGAGTGCTTGTGAGGAAACGAAGAAAATAGTCTCTTTTCTATTGGATAATTTTTATTTACATTTCTTGGTTCTTTTTTTTTTTTTTCAGAGCTGGGGACCGAACCCAGGGCCTTGCGCTTCCTAGGCAAGCGCTCTACCACTGAGCTAAATCCCCAACCCCTTTATTTACATTTCAAATATCCCCTTCCCCCATTTTCCATCCATAAACCCCTATCCCATCCTCTTCCCCCTGATTCTATAAGGGTGTCCCCTCAACCACCCACCCCTTCCTGCCTTCCTGCCCTGACATTCCCCTACACTGGGGCATTAAGCCTTGGCAGAACCAAGGTCTTCTCCTCCCACTGGTGCCCAACAAGGCCACCCTCTGTTACATATGCAGCTGGAGCCATGGGTCAGTCCATGTGTACTCTTTGGATGGTGGTTTAGTCCCTGGGAGCTCTGGTTGGTTGGTATTGTTGTTCTTATGGGGTTGCAAACCCCTTCAACTCCAGCCAATCTGAACTGAAAACAGGGTCCCCAATGTAGGAATTAGAGGAAGGATTGAAGGAGCTGAAGTCAAAAGTCTTAGGACCACAATTTCTTTAAAAACACAAATTTGTTCTTTAAATATGCTTCCATGCCTCTCCCAGGTGTGGTGGATAGGAGTGAGTTTACTTCAGATTATTTATTACAACTGGCTATTTTTTACTTGCCTCTATGGAAAAAATATGTCTGCCGCATGTGGCTTGTCCACCACATACAGCTTCCCCTGTGACTGTACCCTTTAGTCATGTGACTCCTCTTAATTCTCAAAGTATAGATTGATGTTCTGAATAAAGTTGGCTCCACTCTCCCAAGTCCTATCACTTCTAGAGTGGTAACCAGGTGGCACCTGAATGGATATTAGAAGAAGGCTATAAGGTAAAAGAGAGTGTGGACCCTCGCAAAAGGAAGGGGTGAGAACAACAGGAGAAAAACCATGACAAGTCCAAGTTATTTTGAGATTGTACACCATGTTTTAAAAAGAAGAGGAGCACAAGAATTCAAGCCACAACTATTAGACTGCTTTCAAGTTGTTTATGATTATAAGCCCTGGTTTCCAGAAGAAAGATGAAGAAGTAGTAAGGAACAAAGTCTGAAAAAATATGGAAAAGGCATATAAATAAGGGGAAAGGATCACCGTTCTGTTTGTTCGCTTTTGGGTCCAGTAGACATTAATTCAGTTACCAAAATGCTTAAGGAAGATAAAAAGGATAATAATGATGAGGAAGAGATGACTAATTCTTAGAATGAATATAAACTGGATAATCAAACCTTAGCATTGGTAGAGGGAAAAGAAAAAGATTTCTTTTCCGTGGTCAGGCAAAATCAAAAGTAAAAACAGAACCATCAATATTGCTGGTGACAGTTCTCTATCTCCCTTACTGGAGCAGCAATAAGATACATAGTCTCCATTGTCTAAAACATCCATGAAGAATGGGGTGAGGAATTTGATAATCAATCTACTCTTGAATTCACTCCACTTTTTTGATGAAAACTTAAGAGACAACATATGAAAAAACTAATGTTATTTTTTTCTTTTTATTGGATGTTTTATGTATTTACACTTCAAATGTTATCCCCTTTTGCAGTTTCCCCTCCTGAAACCCTCTATCTCACCCCCCATACCCTGGATTCTATGAGGGTACTCCCCCCACCCATCCACTCCTGCCTCCCTTCCCTGGGATTCCCCTACACTGGGGCATGGAGCCTTCATAGTTCATAGGACCAAGAGCCTCTCCTTCCCTTAACAAGACCATCCTCTGCTACACATGCAGATGGAACCCTGGGTCACTCTGAGTGCACTCATTGGTTGGTGGTTTAAAACCTAGGCAAGCTAGGGCAGAAAAGAGAAAAGGAATTTGTTTCCCACTTCCTCTTTGGCCTCATGAGCTGTGCTTGGTATTTCCAATGACCTAACCAATCTAGTTAAAACTCTAGAAGAAGATGTGGCATTGGACAGTCTCACAAATTATCTTGAGATTCAAGAAAAGAATCATGGTAATTTTAATCCAGAATAAAAGAGGCATTTGTGTATCATGTGGATCCTTCACTGACTTTAAATGTACTTATTTTCCCTGATTAATTGTCTCCTATAGGTATTAAAGCACAAGAGAATAAACCTTTCGGATTGATTTATTTATACAATAAGAGCCAGAAAATACTAACTGATTACATGCTTACCTTTACTTTTCTTGCTCAATTAATAAACGAGAGGGGGAGAGGCACCCAATGTCAACAAGTATATGGATTTGATACTTGCTACATTAAATTACTTTTAACTAACAATCAGTTCTTAAGACTGTTGTAGGACAATATGTATTTTCAAATTTCATTTGCAGATTACTGTGGAAGGATAGAAAATCATTATCCAGATGATAAAGCTATGGGATTCTCTCATATGAATTGAATTTGTGTTTACAAAATTATCCAACCTTCTTCCATTACACAGATAGTTATTTTTTGATGGTTCATCTAATAGAATAGGAGGGAATTTATGGTTCAGATATTCATCAATCAACTGATACTTTTTTCCCTCAGTCCAACAGGTGAAACTGGCTGTTTTGATTCATCAATCATGGTTAATTTAGAAATTCAAATTCATATAAAAATATAATTTCAGATTCTGCTTATGTTGTAGGATTGTTTCCAACAATAGACTCATGCGCATGAACACTTTAACTTCCCTAGTTATATTACAGAAGGAAATGAGCAAGCTGATGCATTAACATGCCCTATTTTTACTGAAAATTGGGAAGGGGCATGCATCTGCCTTTGCAGATGGAGCCACTGAAACATTATGCATTTCACTTCAGCTCCTCCAGCCCCAGGTCATCAAAGACAAAGGGAGAGGGCAAGGAGACAGCAGAAGTCACTAAAAAGAGCAAACTTCCAGCTAAAGGACAAAAGGAGTTCTTGACCCTATCATCAGAAGTCAACTCTGCCCACCCAGGCCAAATTAAGGCCCTATGCACCAAGAGAGAAGTTATTCCACAAAACACACAGAGACCCATGTCACTCGAGAGTCTCTTTCTGTATGCTTTGACTTGTGCATCTGTAGTGAGTGCCTCAGAGCATGTATACGGGATTGGTCCTTTTTCTTCATTGTCTTTTGCTTCACCTTGTTGATTGGATGACTCTAACTCCTGTAACCTTACTAATGATTGTGTTTATGACTTATCTGATGAAGGAACTGAATTTATTTTTTCTTGGAATTTGAATCATTTCCCATTTTCTTTTCTTTTTTTTTTTTAACTTTCAATTGGTTCGTTGTGAATTTACATCATGCATTCCTGTCTTACCCATCTCCCCCTCCTCTCATACCCTTGCAACCTCTTCCCCAACGGAGAAGAAAAAAATCTTGTTGTGGAAGCTACAGTGTGTCACAGTGTGCCCCACAGTATACCCTTTGTCCACACTTCTTCACTTGCAAATGTTCATTGCAATGACTTATTGGTCTAGAACGACACCTCTGGCTTCTGCAACTCTCTCAATACTGGACTCACTGGGACTCCTCTTGGATATACTATTGTTGCTCTGTGTTATGGAGATCCTGTAGTTTTGGATCTTTAAGACCAGCTCCTTCATGTACTCCAGCAGTTCATCAATGGGGTAGAGGTTGGGGTTGGCCCCTGGATCTGGGTCTGAGAGATATCTGAGCTGGTCAGCCCATTAGCTCTCATGCCCTTTGGGCAGCTCATTGGCAACCCTAGCAACCAAGACCAGCTCTATCCAAGTGCCCTCAGGCCTACAAGGCACTGGACTGGTCGTCTCAGGCTCAGAAAGTATTAGGTTTCTAACTATTCAGTTATTCAGAGATCCCAGCCCATAGGTTGCCAATTTGTCCTATTGACTGTCCTTTGTCTTACAAAAGCTTTCCAGTTTCATGAGGTCCCATTTATCAATTCTTGATCTTAGAGCATGAACCATTGGAGCTCTGTTTAGGAAATGTCCCTCTGTGCCAATGAATTCAAAATTTTTTTGCACTTTCTCTTCTACTAGATTAAGTGTATCTGGTTTTATGTTGAGGTCCTTGATCCACTTGGACTTGAGCTTTGTGCAAAATGACAAATATGGATCTATTTTCATTTTTCTACATACAAACTGCCAGTTAGACCAGTACTATTTATTGAAGATGCTTTCTTTTTTGCATTGTATATTTTTGGCTCTTTGTCAAATATCAAGTGTGCATAAATGTGTGGTTTTATTTCTGGAACTTCAATACTATTTCACTGATAAACATGTCTGTCTCTGTACCAATACTATGCAGTTTTTATTACTATTTCTCTGTAGTATAGCTTGAGGTCATGGATGGTGATACCCCCAAAAGATTTTTTATTTCAGAATTGTTTTCACTATTCTGGGTTTTTTTGCCTCACAAGATGAATTTGAGAATGGCTCTTTCCATGTCCTTGAAGAATTGTCTTGGAATTTGATGGGGATTGCATTGAATCTATAGATTGCCTTTGGTAGGATGACGATTTTTACCATGTTAATTCTGCCAATACAAGAGCATGGGAGATCTCCATTTTCTGAGATTGTCTTCAATTTCTTTCTTGAGAGACCTGAAGTTCTTGTCATACAGATCTTTCACGTGTTTGGTTAAAGTTATCACAAGGTATTCCATATTTGTGGCAATTGTGAAGTGAGTTGTTTCCCTAATTTCTTTCTCAGCCTGTTTATCATTTGTATAAAGGAAGGCTATTGATTTACTTGAGTTAATTTTATGTACAGCCACTTTGCAGAAGTTTTTATCATCTGTAGAAGTTCTCTGTAGGATTTTTGGGGTTGCTTATGTATACTATCCTATCATCTGCAAATGGTGATACCTTTACTTCTTTGCCAGTTTGTATCACCTTGATATTTTTTGTTGTCTTATTGTTCTAACTAGAACTTCCAGCACTTTATTGAATAGACATGGGGAGAGTGAACATCCTCATCGTGTTCCCGATTTTAGTGGGATTGCTTCAAGAATCTCTCCATTTAATTGGATATTGGCTGTTGGTTTGCAGTAATTGCTTTCACTGTGTTTAGGTATGGACCTTGAATTCTCTCCAATACTTTTAAAATTTGTCAAATACGTTTTCTGCATCTAAGGAGATAATCTTGAGATTTTTTTCTTTGATTTTGTTTATGTAGTGGATTACATTCATTGATTTTCATATATTGAACCAACCTGGAATCCCTGGGATAAAGCCTACTTGATTGTATAGTTTATAGTGAATGATAGTTTTGATGTGTTCTTGGATTTGGTTTGCAAGAATTTTATTGAGTACTTTTGCATCTATATTCTTAAGTGAAATTAGTGTGAAGTTGTTATAGTTGTTGTTGTTGTATCCTTGTATCGTTTAGGTATCAGGGTAATTGTGGATTTATAGATGAATTAGATAGTGTTCCTTCTATTTGATGGAATAGTTTGAAGAATATTGGTATTAGGTCTTCTTTGAAGGTCTGGTAGAATTCTTCACTAAAGCCATCTGGCCCTGGCCTTTTTGGTTTCAAGGTTTTTAATGACCTGAGGGGATATGGGCCTGTTTAGATAGTTTACTTGCTCTTGATGTAACTTTGGTATCTATCTAGAAAACCAGACAACCCAGGATACAGTCCACACAACTCAAAAAGGTTAACAAGCTGAAGGGCCCAAGTGAGAACTCTTCAATCCCACTTGGGAGGGAGAAGAAAGCAATCACAGGAAGGATGATGGAGGGAGGGACCTGGGTGGGAAAAGAGACAGGGAAGGGAAGAGGGGAACATGATCAGGTATTGGGTGGAGGAAAAGGACTGAAGCCCCGAAGGCCAGCAGAAATATTAGAAACAGGCAACCTCGGGAGGTAAAAGGTAGGGGAACCCTATGGAATATACCAGAGACCTGGGAGATGAGAGACTCCCAGGGACTAAAGGGAGGAACCTTAAAGAAATGCCCAACAATGGGGAGAGAGAGCTTGTAGAGCCCATCTCCAGAAGAAAGACAGGGCAGCAATTGAGGGATGGGGTTGCCATTCCACATCTAAAAACTCTGACTCAATTGTTCCTGTCTGAAAAAACTGTAGGGACAAAAATGTTGAAGAGCCTGAGGAAAAGGAGGTCTAGTGACAGGTCCAAAGTAGAATCCAGCTCAAGGAGAGGCCCAAGGCAGGACTATGGAGCGCTCACAAAAGGACTGCCCTCTGAAAGACCCAACAAGCAACTGTAAGAGTCAGATGCATATGTTTACACACAGCCAATGGACAGAAGCTGCTGAACCCTGTGGTTGAATTAGAGAAAAGCTGGGAGAGGCTGAGGAGGAGGGCGACATTGTGGTAGAACCAGGAGTCTCGATTAACTTGGGCCCCTGAGATCTTTCAGACACTGAACCACCAACCAGGCAGCATACACCAGCTGATATGAAGCCCCTAACACAAATACAGCAGAGGGCTGGAGGTGTGTATTTAGTCAGAGAAGATGCACCCAACCCTCAAGAGACTGGAAGCCCCAGGGAGTAGGTAAGTGTGGTGGGGTGCAGGATGTAGAGGGAGTTGGGTGGGAAGGTATAGGATGTGGAACAGTATAGGATGTGGAACAGTCAGAGGGTGGGCCAACCGGGAGGGGGAAAAATCTGGAGTGTAAAAAAAATTTTTAAAATTTAAAATATCTATATATATTAAAATTAAAAATAAAAAACAAGTGTTCATAGATACTTTCTCTTTTGTGACACCTACTGACGCACCTGTGACACAGCAGCCACACTGGCAATACCTCTAGGGGCAAAGCATTTCCCATTTTAATAGGACATCATAACATCTGTCTTCCTATTGAAGGCAAATATTGGATTACATTCTACAAGATAACTGAACTACTAATCATATGTGTCTCTTTTAAAACTATTCTCTAGATTTTTCTGATCAGTATAATAAAGTAACCAGTAGTACTCGACATATTTTGGATCCCTGATCTTGGTGGCAGATTATTATACACAATGTTTTCACTGTTCTAATATCGTGTTTATAACTTGCTTGATTATAGGATTCTAATTCATCAAATGTCAATTAGATTTCAACTTCTCAACTCGAAACCACTCTGGATATCCTTCATTTAAAGAATTAAAGGGGTAGGGAAAGTGGTCCAAAAATGTAGCCATGTGAGGAGAATTCTGAGCACTTGTGAGAGAACTCTTAAGAAAATAAGACAAGAGCCTTGTGACCTCAGTTTCTACAAAACACAGAACTGTTCTTTGAATATGTTTCTGTGCTCCTCTCAGGTAGAGTGGATAGGACTGAGTTTATTTCACGTTATTCATTACAACTGGCTATTTTTATTTGTTCAGGTGCCTCTATGCAAAAGCACGTTTTTGCTGTGTGCAGCTTGTCTGCCATGTGTAGCTTACCCTTGTGGTTGTGCATTTTACTCATTTGACTATTCTTAACCCTCAGAGTATAAATTGTTTGATGCTCTGAATAACATTGGCTATTGCATGAGACTCCACATCATTCATTGGCTCTACTCTCCCAGGTTCTGTTGCCTCTAGAGCAGTAACAGCAATGAAACTCTTCCGAGAGATTGTCCTGTTAGGTGGAAATATCACTTACAGGCTCATATGTTTGTGAGCTGAAGGTTGTACTTGGAAAGAGGACATTTAGGAAAGCAAGCTCTTTGCACTTGTAACCCGGAACTACTTCTCCCTAAGAATTTTGCCCCCTAATCCACTGAGGTGTGAACAAGCTGCAAACTTCTGCTGCTGCTGATCTGATCTAATCATTGTGCCTTCCCTATTAGGAGGGGCTGAGAACATCTGAACTATGATCCAAAATAAATCCTTCCTCCTTTAATTATGTTGCTTTTGTCAGTGTGTAGTGCCAATGATACAAAAGTAACTAATATGGAGGTCATAGAACACGTTACAAAAATGTAAACATAGCAAGAATCACTGTCTAGAAGACCTTCAGAAAGAATAGAGCAGGAGTAAAAAAGAGAGATGGCGGTGGCTGCCCCCACCTCCTGCAGACATCCAAGGAGTGCAGAGACCCAAAAAGGCATGGAAGGATGATGCAGTGGTGAAAAAAGAGTTTGGAGAGCCCGCCATAGCTATAGAACAAGTTTTTAAAAAAAGTGAGTTTTATGGGAATACGCCAAAGGGTGGATGCTTCAGTCCTACTTAGAAGGAAGAATAAAATAAGCAAGGGAAGTAGAGGGTGGGAGGGACTTGGGAAGAAGACAGGAGGGGAGGGGGAAAAAGAGGGCAGAATCAGGGATGAGATGATATGGAGAAGATGTACAGAGGGTCAGGAAATTGAACAGAGGTGTATAGCAATGGGGGATGGGGAACTGGGGGTAGAAACCAGAAAGTCCTAGATGCCAGGAAAGCAAGAGCCTCCTCGGATCCCACAGGAATGACATTAGCTGAAATACCCCACAAAGGGGAAAAAGAACCTGCTGAGACCATATCCAGAAGTTAGGCATGGCTCCCCAGTTAAGTCATGCGGCCACCCACCCATCTCCAAAATTTTAACCCAGAATAGCTTCTGTCTAAAAGAAATACAGGAACAAAGGGTATAGCAGATACTGAAGAAAAAGCCATCCAGAGACTGTCCTACCTTATGGATCCATCCCATATGCAGCCACCAAACCCAGTCACTATTGCTGATGCCAAGAAGTACTTGCCAACAGGAGTCAGATATGGATGTCTCCTGAGATCCTCTGCCAGAGCCTTACTAATACAGATAAGGATGCTTGTAGCTAACCATTGGACTGATCATGGGGACCCCAATGGAGGAATTAGAGAATGAACTGAAGGAGCTGAAGGGGTTTGCAACCCCATTAGGAAGTACAACAATATCAACCAACTAGATACCCCATCCCCAGAGATTCCAGGGACTAAACTACCAACCGATGAGTACACAGGGAGGGACCCATGGCTCTAGCTGCATATATAGCAGAGGATGGCATTGTCTGGCATCCATAGGAGAAGCCCTTGGTCCTGTGAAGGTTCCTTTCCCCAGCTGAATACCAGGGTGTTGAGGTGGGAGTGGTTGGGTGGGATGGGGAGCATCCTCATAGAAGCAAGGGGAGGGGGAATGGGAGAGGTAGAAACCGGGAAAAGGGATAACATTTGAAATGTAATACATGATAATGTTCATGGTCTTGCAGCCACCAAGTATCATATTGATGTGAATGGCCTGTACTGCCACTGAACCCATGTTGATGTCTGTGGGCCATGCTGACACCAAGAGCCATATCTGGTTTTATGGTACCTTTTCACCCAGGGTTTTGTGTTGATGTCTATGGCCCATGTTACCACCAAAGGCCATGTGGATGTTCCTGGTCTGTGTTGTTGCCTCAGACCGTGTTGATGTCTGTGGGCCATACTGCCTTCACCTGAAGCCATATTGATGTGAGTGGGCTGTACTACCACTTGAGATCATGCTGAGGTCCACAGTACATGCAGATGCCAGAGACCATGTAGAAGTCCATGATTTGTGCTCCCATTGACTGTATAGGGCAAGGAAGCTACTTTAAGGACTGCAGACTCACAAGTGAGAAAGAGAGACATAGGAGGCTATGTAACAGCCTTTACAACCACCACCACCCAAAAGTAATAGCCTAGACAGAAAGCCATTGAAGAGAACTCTTAAAACTTGTGCTATGGATGCTAGAGAGGAGCTCTCCACAACTGATGGCTTCTCGTGGTGGGGTGGATGGGGAGGATTTAGTTTCTTTAAAGAGCTGGCTACTGGGAGTTTGACTCTGTTCCAGTGAGTATATGGGCAACACAAATTAGACTTGGGATTTTTTTTCTTCATTTTTGAGGTGTTGTAAGGTCACAAGGATGAGGGTGTGGACATGAGAGGGCTCAAAAGTGAATATGATGTGAAATTTCCAAATAATAAAAAATATTATGGAAAAAATAATGGAGCAGAAGCCTGCACACCCCTGGCCTGCAAGCAGCCTAGGTAGTTGGATCCATCCTCTGGGCAGAAAGGTACCCATCTCTAATCACCGTGTGCCTTGATGCTGTTCAGTTCATATCTTAGCTGAACAGTTTAAGACATTCAAACTCTATTCATAAGGCTGGTTAAACACAAACTTCTTTGTTTGGTAAGTGGCCATTCATTGATGTTACAATACTATTTTTTTACCCACAGTTATAGCAAGTATGTCTTATAAGTAGAGATATAGATTTTTTTTAGTTTGCAATTTTTAAGGTTTGCATGAATTCCAGAAAATAGTAGACTCAAAAGAGTTCAAGCAAAAGAAATGAGTGTGTGGTGGAAAATATCAGGTATTTTGTTAAGATTTTAGACAAAGTAAGAATTTTTTACATATTAGTATTGACAAATGACTATAATGCAAACCATTTTCTCTATGTTTTGCCTGCTAGAAACAGTCTCCCCACTAGTAGCTTTAAACCCCTTATACTGATTCTCAGGATCTAGAGATTTCATTAAAAAGAGGTTTCAATCCTTCCCCTGTTAGATGAGGTGATAACAAGAATAGACTTAATTATCTAAACTATTAAATGATTTACACACATAGTTAATGTCTGGGTCATAATTAGAATGGCTGCAATGAGAACAGACCACACGCAGCATTTTTTGCCTGGAAAGATGCATACTCGCAATTGCAGAGGCATTTCCTGCTAGTTTTTCTTGGATGCTCTCACAGTGATATATGAGATTAAGTTTTACCTTGCAATTCAAACTACATATGCACCAAAAATGTAGTAAAGATAATTAAAAAAATAATCACATCATTCTTTTTGGAGGTTTTTGTTGCATTGCTGCTGTTGCTGCTGTTTCGGGTTTTTGTTTGTTTTATTTTGTTTTGTTGCTTTGCTTTTTTTTCCTTTTTGAGACGTTATTCCACTGTGTACCCTTAACTCGTCTGAGAGTTGAGATAAGGAACAGGCTGGCCCTGAAATTGCTACAATCCTCCTACCTCAGCCTCCTATCATATTATCCTTCTACTCAACTTTAATGGTAGTTTATTTGCTGAGACAAAATAGATATGGGTGTAGAAGAGGCATATTGGTTTTCTTGTTCTGTTGCTTCTATTTATAGTAGCCACAAAATAGACCTAAGGGAACAAAAACCACAATGTCGGAGCCATGTGCCAGGGGCTAAGTAAATTTATGTCTTATTACAAGAAATGCCACTTTTATACCCTGAGATCAAAAACCATGATTTATTCTGTTATTTGTAACTAATTTTACTGAAGGTTAAAAAGTTTGCTTCATATACATATGTGTGTGAGTGTATGTGTGTGTGTGTGTCTCTGTGTGTGTATGTGTGCATGTGTGTGTATTTCATAATTTTTCAGTCTCCAGGGCTCTTTAAGCAAACACACACACACACACACACACACACACACACACACACACACACACACACACACACACATGAAATTTGTAGGCAGATGAAATCACTCAATTACCTGTTTCGAAAATTGAAAATGGAAAACTGTTTTCTCTGTGTGAGGTACGTTTTCTGTTCTCCTAGATGCAGCACAAAAGTAGAGCTATTTACATTGCTAGCAGAAGAGACATCTCCAGATATAAGATGTCATTGCAAATTGATTTCTCTCTGTGTTCTTGCGCATATTGTGTTATTGCTTTTAAGAAACCATATGGAGAAAGGAAGCAAAACAAAACTAAACACTTTCCCATGAGGTTTTTAAAACACACGTTTCATAGGTCAATGCAAAAATAATAATTCATCCTTTTGGATTCCAAAGTCTACTTAACTGAGATGATGATATTGGAAAAGCAGAAAAGAACAAGTCCTCAGAGACTTTGTTCTCTTACAATGAACTTTCTCCTATTTTTTCTTTCTTTCAGAAGTCTTATTTTTTTGGATGGGAGGGGTTGATGAACGATGCAATTCTCCATTAGCACCACGGAGCTTTTTATAACCAAATCCCACCTGGAAAGATCTGCTCTCCAAGGAGAGCTGTCACTTTTAAGATCACAGGTGAGACCACCACTTTTGCTCCAATAACTGGCCAAAGAGGGACCTGCCTGAGCACAAGAAACATGAAACAGCCAGAGACTGGATCCTTCCTGTTTCCATCTGAGCCACAGAGATAACCTTGTGACACAGTTTCCCACCCAAATCTCACCCAGACAGAAGTGGTCTCTCAGGAATGCTGATACACCTAAGATCACAGGCTCTCAGATCTACAAGAGGGATGAGCTCCAGTCAGAAACAGGAAGACCAACTAACACCACAGATAAGATGGCAAGAAGCAAAAACAAGAATCTAAGCAAGAAAAACCAAAACTACTTGGCACTGGCAGAAACCAAGGAAGTCCTGGATACCCCAGCAAACTGGAAAAGCAAGATTCAGACTTAAAGTCACATCTCATGATGATGATAGGGGACATTAAAAAAGACATAAAAAAACTCTCTGAACGAAATAAGAAAAACGCAGGTAGAAGCCCTTAAATAGAAACATAAAAATCCCTTAAAGAATTACAGGAAAATACCCAAACAGGTGAAGGAATTAAACAAAACCATCCAGGATCTAAAAATGGAAATAGGAACAATAAAGAAGTCACAAAGGAAGACAACACTGGAGATGGAAAACCTAGAAAAGAGATCAGGATTCATAGAAACAAGCATCACCAAAAAAATACAAGAGATAGAAGAGAGAATCTCAGGTGCAGAGAATACCATAAAAAACATTGACACGACAGTCAAAGAAAATGCAAAATGCAAAAAAAAAATCTTAACCCAAACATCCAAGAGATCCAGGACACAATGAGAAGATGAAACCTATGGATAATAGGTATATAAGAAAGCAAAGATTCCCAACTTAAAGGGCCAGTAAATATCTTCAACAAAATTATAGAAGAAAACTTCTCTAACATAAAGAAAGAAATACCCATGAACATACAAAAGGCCTACAGAACTCCAAATAGTTAGGACAAGAAAAGAGCCTCTCAGGTGACAGCTATATCAGGCTCATGTCAGCAAGCACTTCTTGGCATCTGCAATACTGTCTGGGTTTGGTGTCTGTATATGGGATGGATCCATAAGGTGGGGCAGTCTCTGGGTGGCTGTCCCTTCAGTCTCTGCTCCATCCTTTGTCTCCTTATTTCCTCCTGTGAGTATTTTGTTCCCCCTTCTAAGAAATACTGAAGCATCCAGACATTGGTCTTTCTTCTTCTTGAGCTTCATATGGTCTGTGAATTGTATCTTGGGTATTCTGAACTTTTGGACTAATGTCCACTTATCAGTGAGTGCATATCATGTGTGTCCTTTGTGATTGGGTTACCTAACTCAGAATGTATTTTCTAGTTCCATCCATTTGCCTAAGAATTTCATGAAGTCATTATTTATAATAGCTGAGTAGTACTACATTGTGTAAATGTACCACATTTTCTATATTCATTCCTCTGTTGAAGGACACCTGGGTTCTTTCTAGCTTCTGGCTATTATATATAAGTCTAGTATGAACACAGTGGAGTATGTGTCTTTGTTATATGTTGGAGCATCTTTTGGGTATATGCCCAGGAGTGGTATAGCTGGGTCCTCAGGTAGTGCAATGTCCAATTTTCTGAGGAACCTTCAGGCTGATTTCCAGAATGGTTGTACCAGTCTGCAGTCCCACCAACAATGGAGGAGTGTTCCTCTTTCTCCACATCCTCGCCAGCATCTACTGTCACAAGAGTTTTTGTTCTTAGCCATTCTGACTAGTGTGAGGTGGAAACTCAAGGTTGTTTGGATTTGCATTTCCCTGATGACTAAGGATGTTGAACATTTCTTTAGGTACTTCTTGGCCAGTTCAGAATTCTTTGAATAGCTCTATACCCCATTTTAATAGGATTATTTGGCTTTCTGAAGTCTAACTTCTTGAGTTCTTTGTATATATTGGATAGCAGTCCTCTATTAGATGTAGGATTCATAAAGATCTTTTCCCAATTTATTGGTTGCCATTTTGTCCTATTGACTGTGTCCTTTGTCTTACAGAAGCTTTGCAATTTTATGAGGTTCCAGTTGTCTATTGTTGATCTTAGAGAATAAGCCATTAGTGTTCTATTCAGGAAATACTCCCCTCTGCTCATGTGTTACGTACTCTTCCCCACATTCTCATCTATTCATTTCAGTGTATCTGTTTTTATGTGGAGATTCTTTATCCACTTGGACTGAGCTTTGTACAAAGAGATAAGAATGGATCAATTTGCATTCTTCTACATGCTGACTTCCAGTTGAACCAGCACCATTTGGTGAAAATGCTGTCTTTTTACCACTAGATAGTTTTAGTTCCTTTGTCAAAGATCAAGTAACCATAAGTGTGCAGGATCATTTCTGGGTCTTCATTTCTATTCCATTAATCTACCTGCCTATCTTTATACCAATAGTACAGTTTTTTATCACAATTGCTCCGTAATACAGTTTGAGGTTAGAGATGGTGATTCCCCCCCCAACCCCCCAAATGTTCTTTTTTTGTTGAGAATAGTTTTCACTATCCTGGTGTTTTTGTTATTCCAAATGAATTTGCAAATTGCTCTTTCTAACTCTATGAAGAATTGCATTGGAATTTTGATGGGGATTGCATTGAATCTGTAGATTGCTTTTGGCAAGAGGGTCGCTTTTACTATATTAATCCTACCAATCCATAAGCAGAAGAGATCTTTCCATCTTTTGAGATCTTCTTCAATTTCTTTCTTCAGATACTTGAAGTTCTGGCCATACACATATTTCACTTGCTGGGTTAGAGTCACACCAATGTATTTTATATTATTTCTGACTATTGTGAAGGGTGTTGTTTCCTTAATTTCTTTTTCAGCCTGTTCATTCTTTGAATAGAGGAAGGCTTCTGGTTTATTTAGTTTTATATCCAGCCATTTTGCTGAAGTTGTTTATCAGGTTTAGGAGTTTCCTGGTGGAATTTTTGGGGTCACTTAAGTATACTATCATATCATCTGCAAATAGTGCATCTTCTTTTCCAATTTGTATCCTTTTGACCTCCATTGGTTGTCTAATTGCTCTGGCTAGGATTTCAAGTACTATATTGAATAGGTTGGGAGAGAATGGGCAGCCTTGCCTAGTCCCTGATTTTAGTGGGATTGCTTCAAGTTTCTCTCCATTTAGTTTGATGTTGGCTACTGGTTTGCTGTATATTACTTGTTTAAGTACAGGCAGTGAATTCCTGATTCTTCCAAGACTTTTACCATGAAGGGGTGTTGAATTTTATCAAATGCTTTCTCAGCATCTAATGAGATGATAATGTAGTTTTTATTTTTGAATTTGTTTATATACTGGATTATGTTGATGGATTTCTGTCTATTAAACATCCCATACTTGATCATGATGGATGATCATTTTGATGTGTTTTTGGATTTGGTTTTCAAGAATTTTATTGAGTATTTTTGTGTCAATATTCATAAGTAAAATTGGTCTGACGTTCTCTTTCTTTGTTGGGTCTTTGTTTGGTTTAGTTATAAGTGTAATTGTGCTTCATAGAATGAATTGGGTAGTGTTCCTTCTGTTTCTATTTTGTGGAATAGTTTGGAAAGTATGGATATTAGGGCTTTTATGAAGGTCTGATAGAATTCAGCACAAACCCATCTGGTCCTGGGCTCTTTTTGGTTGGGAGACTTTTAATAACTGCTTCTATTTCTTTAGGGGTTTGGGGCCTAATTGGATGGTTTATCTTATCCTGATTTAACTTTGATACCTGATATCTGCCTAGAAAATTGTCCATTTTATCTAGATTTTCGCGTTTTGTTGAATATAGGCTTTTTGTAGTAGAATCTAATGACTCTTTGGATTTCCTCAGTTTTTGTTATGTTTCCCTTTTCATTTCTGATTTTGTTAATTTGACTTCCAATACAAACTGTTGGAATCCTGTGAATGGTGTGACTTTAAAGAAGACTAAACCGTTCTTGGCATATTGTGGATCAAGTAAAGGCAATTACATTGTTATCTATATGTTATTTGCATTCCGGAAAGTCAGAGTATATGAGTAAAACAGTTACATTCCAGATTCATATAACTACAGAACTTACCCTTGGCCTACTGACTCCAGCCCTGTTTTCCTGAGTTAACCTTTTGAAACTGAGGAATTCATCTGATAGTCAGTGACTTCAGACAATGTTTTTCAGCCAAGTGGTGATCAAAACAAACAAAATATCTGCTGCTCACATTGTCACCATTCCCATTGGTATCAACTTATAGTTGGATGGTCTGGGATTAACTAGTAAGCAAAATGTCATCTAAATAGATAATACTGTGATTCACCATTGAAATAATTATTTACATCATGGGAATGGACCAGTAAAGCACCACTTTAGAATTCGAAATAACTGTGAGGCTGGAGAGATGGCTCAGTGGTTTAGAGCACTGGTTGCTCTTCCAGAGGTCCTGAGTTCAAATCCCAGCAACCACATGGTGGCTCACAACCATCTGTAATGTTATCTAATGCCCTCTTCTGGTGTGCCTGAAGACAGCTACAGGGTACTTATAGATAATAAATAAATCTTAAAAAAAAAATAAAATAGTATCTGAAGACAGCTACAGGGTACTTATAGATAATAAATAAATATTAAAAAAATAAAATAACTGTGGTTGGATAATTACCATTATCTATTTATTTCCCCTAAAGGTCATTTAATTCTCTATGTAGTTCATTTCTTTGTTGTGATGAAAGGATACCAGAAATAAATGCAGTCTGATAGGTTCTTGCAAAGATAATAAATCATTTGCAAGGTTGACCTGTTCTGTTATGCTTTACCTCACCTAGATAGGGTTTCAGAAACTGCACATGACAAGAATTCATCAAGTATTTTTCAAAGGTGGTTTGTTATTGCTGAAAGAAACAGTTACATGAAAAGAGAGCCTTCAAACACTGATGGCCTAACTAGCCATTAACTGAGTATGGTTAAAGATGGATCAATTGGTTAGTCTTACTATGGGCTTTACCTCTCTAATGTAAGTTCTTTGGCCATTAATAGTATATTGTCTTAGCATATATTAAAGTATGATTCTTTTTAAATTCACACACACACACACACACACACACACACACACTCACATACCTTACCATAACTACACAATGTATTAAATACTGTTGAAGTGAAGAAAAACTAAGTTTATGTAGATCATTTCTATACTTGGCTTACAATGCCATATGCAGAAATTTTTTCTGGCACTGTCTGGCATCAATAAGAAGAGACACCCTTGGTCCTGAAGGCTCATTTTCCTAGTATAGAGGAATGCCAGGGTGTTGAGGTGGTACGAGTGGGTAGGAGTGGGAGCATCCTCATAAAATCAGGGAAAGGGGAAAGGGGGTATTAAAGAGGGGAAAAGGGGGATAACATTTGAAATGTAAATACATAAAATATCCAATAAATAAATTTCAAAAAGAAAATTTTCAAAGCAGTAAAAATGAAATAATTCTGAAGTCAAGGAAACAGTGCAAATGAGATTTACTTGAGTTTTAGGAATATTAAATCATTTTGCCAGTGATAGATATGTTCTTATACAGGGTGTGAATATCACTGTCATTTCAATATTCCTGGAGGCTAGCATAAAACTCAATTTCTGTCACGTTCTTTCAGCTCAGTGGAGAATATAATGAACAAAATAAATGTGAGTAAAGTATGTTTGCTTAGCGGTGGTAAGAATATGCATACTTCAGATGACAGATATTGAAATGAAGATTTTTAAATCTAGTCCTGAGTTCTTTGCTGCTGTTACTGTTGTTTGAACTCCTCGACATAAGTTTCAAAAACAGACACTAGGGATAGAGAGTAGGCTTAGTTGGTAAAATGTTTGCTGCACAAACATGAGGACCTGAGTTTGATCACAGGACCCATATCAAAGTGTTGTGTGTCATAGCATACACTTGTAACCCCTTCTTTGATGAAGTGGACTTATCAAAGAAGAAAATCTACCAAAAGGACATCTCAATTCTAAACATCTATGTCCCAAATTCAAGGGCAACCACGTTTTTAAAGGAAACATTACTAAAGCTTAAATCACACATTAAACTCCACACATTAGTGGCAGGAGACCACAACACCTCACTCTCACCAATGGACAGGTCATTGAGACAGAAACTAAACAGAAATAATGAAACTAATAGAAGTTATGAATCAAATGGACCTAACAGGTATCTACAGAACATTTCACCCAAACACAAAAGAATATACCTTCTTCTCAGCACCTCACATAACATTCTCCAAAATTGACCCTGTCAGTCTCAAAGCAAGACTTAACAGGTACAAGAAAATTGAAACACATGGGAACATGCTAGGCACCCTGGATCCCGGTTGAGGAGGTTTGAAACCTCGGTGACCCTGAAATGGTCGATAAGCATTTTGCCCATCTCCCAGGAAACCAGGCCAGTCACTAACCACAGCCCTCCATAGATTTGTGACCATCAGTCATGTAAGGGCAATGTCCCAAGCCCCTTCACAGGTAGAGGATATGACTACCAGTCATATAGGCTCAAGACAGATCTTCATTATAATGAGGTACCCAAAGACTGGAGGCTTAGCCAATAACCTTTTCTTCCCAGACACTTCTCCCTGCAAAAGGTATTTAATCTCAGTCCCACCCTGAGAAGTGGGCTACGATTTTACTCATCCACTTTGTGCCATGACAATAAATGCCTTAAAACCATGAACTGTAACGGTATCTGCTGTGGGGAACTACAGAGAAGGCCTTCTCCTACAGAGTGCCCTATACTTCCAGCGAGGCAGCCACCAAGCTCAAACCTACTGAAGACTCTCTCCCACCGGACCAGCTGGATCCCTCCTCTTTCCCCTTGGCCTGGGCTAGGTCCAGCCCTGCCACACCCCACTACATTCTCAGCTCTTCTGTGGCATCCCAGCAGCACCTCGATGCCCAAGAGCCTGAGAACCAAATGGCCCTGGCCTCCTTGCAGGTACAGCCAGCTCCTGCTGTGTCCCACTCTCAGACTGTGCTTCCCCACCCCTGGGGCAGTGTCCCTTGACTTTCCACAGCCAGGTTTCCCACAGCCCAACCAACACCCTGCCCCGTGGTGGTGTGGGTGGTGGTGTGGTAAGCACAGTCAACTTCCTTCCTCCTGTTGCCGCCCTGAGAGGCCTGAGTCCAATGGCAGAGCAGATGCAGGACCCTACAATAACCCTACAATGGGCATCAACAATAATCTTACAGAAACAATGTCTTGTATCTTATCAGATCACCATAGATAAAAGCAAGACTTCAACAACAGAAACAAAAGAAATCCTACAAACTCATGAAAACTGAACAACCCTCAACTCAATGATCACTGGGTCAGGGAAGAAATAAAGAATTTAAAGACTTTCTAGAATTCAATGAAAATGAAGGCACAACATACACAAACATGGGATACAATGAGAGCAGTGCTAAAAAGAAAGTTTATAGCACTAAATGCCTCCATAAAAAAAAATAAAGTTGCTCATACTAGCAACTTAGAAGTGCACCTGAAAGCTCTGAAGAAGAGGAGGAGGAGGAGGAGCAGGGGGAGGGGGAAGGAGGGGGAGGGGGAAAGGGAAGCAAATACACCCAAGAGGAGTAGATTACAGAAAATACTTAAACTCAGAGCTGAAATCAATCAATTAGAAACAAAGAGAACAATACAACAGAACCAAGAGTTGGTTCTTTGAGAAAATCAACAAAATAGGTAAACCCTTAGTCAAACTAACTAAAAGACAGAGAGACAGTATCCAAATGAACAAAATCAGAAACAAAAAAGTAGGCATAACAAACACATTGAGGAAATTCAAAGAATCATTAAGTCTTATGTCAAAGCTTATACTTCACAAATTTGGAAAATCATACCAAAATGGATGATTTTCCAGAAAGATGCTACCTACCAAAGTTAAATCAAGATCAGGTAAACTATCTAAATTGTCCTATAACCCCTAAGCAAATAGAAGTGGTCATTAAAATCTCCAAACCAATAAAAGCCCAGGGCCAGATGATTTTGGCACAGAATTCTACCTGACTTTCAAAGAAGAGCTAATACCAATACTTCTCAAACAATTCCACAAAATGGAAAGAGAAGTAACATTGCAAAACTCATTCTATGAGGTCACAGTCACCCAGATTCCTAAACTGTGGACACACAAAGAAAGAGACACAACAGAGAAACAGAATGTCAGGCCAATTGCCCTTATGAACATTGATGCAAAAATACTCAATAAAATACTCCCAAACTTAATCCAAGAACTCATCGAAGATGTCATCCACTATGATCAAGTAGCCTTCATCCCAGTGATGCAGGGATGGTTCAATATATGGAAATCTATCAATGCAATACACCATATAAACAAACTTGAAAATAACACATGATTTCATTAAATGCTGAGAAATCCTTTGACAAATTTCAATACCACTTCACTTTAAAAGTCATGGAGAGTTCAGGACTATAAGGCTCATACCTAAGCACAATAAAGGCAATATATAGCAAGCCAATAGCCAACATCAAACTAAATGGAGAGATACTTAAAGCCATTCCATTAAAATTGGGGACAAGACAAGGCTGTCTACTCTCTCTTTCCATGTCTCCTCAATATAGTACCCGAAGTCTTAGATAGAGCAATAAGAAAGTTTAAGGAAACCAAGGGGATACAAATTGAAAAGGAAGAAGCCCAAGTATTACTATTCACAAATGAAATTACATATATATATATATATATATATATATATCTCCATAAAAACCTATAGGTGTAGTGGCTGGATATAAAATTAACTCAAATAAATCAGTAGTCCTCCTTTATACAAAAAATAAACGGGATGAGAAAGAAATTAGGAAAACAATGCCCTTTACAATAGTCACAAATAGTATAAAATGTCTTGGTGCAACTCTAACCAAGCAAGTGAAAGGCCTGTAGAACCTTTACGTCTCTGAAGAAAGAAATTGATAAAGATATCAGAAGATGAAAAGATCTCCCATACTCACAGATTAATATAATTAACATAGTAAAAACAGCCATCTTACCAAAACTAATCTACAGATTTAATGAAATTTCCATCAAAATTCCAATATAATCCTCTGCAAACCTTGAAAGAGCAATTCTCAAATTCATATGAGAAACAAAACAAAAGCACCAGATACCTAAAACAATCCTGAATAAGATAGTAATTAATAGTAATAATAAAAATCAAAATAAACAACCTTTGAAGGTATCACCAACCCTGATTTCAAGCTACACCTCAGAACAATTGTTATAAAAACCACATGGTATTGATAGAGAAGCAAGTTGATCAACGGAATCAAATTGAAGACCCATAAATATACTCATACACTTATGGACACACCTAATATTTGACAAAGAAGCCAAAATCATACAATGGAAAATAGAGTATATTTTCAACAAATGGTGCTGGTCTGACTGGATGTCTGCATGAAAAAGAATGCAAATAGTCCCGTATCTATCATTCTGCACAAAGTACAAGTGGAATAAAAACCAAAACATAAAATGAGGCACACTAAATCTAATAGAAGACAAAGTGGGAAGACAAATTGGGGAACTGCTTTAAACTCATTAGCACAGGAGACAAATTCCTGAATAGAACAACAATAACTCAGGCACTAAGATCAATAATTGATAAATGGGACCTAATGGAGTTGCAAAGCTTTGCAAGTCTAAGGAAACTATCAATAAGGCAAAACAGCAGCCTACAGATTGGGAAAAGATCTTCACCAACCCTACACTCAATAGTGAACTAATATCTAAAATATAAAAATAACTAAAGAAATTGGACACCTACAAACCTAATAGCCCAATTAAAAATGGGATACAGAGATAAACAGAGAATTCTCAACAGAAGGATCTCTAATGGCCCAAAAGTACTTAAATGTTCAACATCCTTAGTCATCAGGGAAATGCAAATCAAAACGACTCTGAGATTTAATCTTTTATCGATCAGAATGGCTAAGATAAAAAACAAGTGACAGCTCATGCTAGAGAGGACATAGAGCAAGGAGAGTAGTTGATTGTTGGTGAGAGTGCAAATTGGTACAACCACTTCGGAAATCAATTTGGAAGGTTCTCAGAAAATTGGGAATAGTTTTACCTCAAGACACTGCTGTACCATTCCTGGGCATATACCCAAAAGATGCCCCACTATACAACAAGGACATTGGCTCAACTCTGGTCATAGCAGTTTTATTTGTAATAGCCAGAAATTGAAAACAACCTATATGTTCCACCACTGAAAAATGGATAAAGAAAATGTGGTACATCTATACTATTCAGTATATCATGAACAAAGATATCATGAATTTTCCAGGAAAATGAATGGAATTAGAAAATATCATCCTGAGTGAGGTAACCCAAACCCAATGAGACACAGGTGGTATGTACTCACTTATGAGAGGAAATTAGCCATAAAATAGAAGATACCCATGCTACACTCCACAGACCCAAAAAATGTAAACAAGAAGGAATGCACAAGGAACGGTGGTTGAATCTCACTTAGAAGGGGGAATAAAATAGTCATAAGACTCAGATAGAGGGAGGAAACTGGGTAGGAGAGGGAGTGAGGAGGGGAACAGGGATGGGGATGAGTGATGAGAAGAGGGAATGTGGGCAATCAATGGTGGGCATCTCTGGGACCTGGGAAGTGATGGTGGAGGTTCCAGGCAGTCTATGGGTATGACCCTAACTGAGACGGGAGATATGGAGACTAAAATGGCCACCTCTTGTAGCCAGGTGAGATTTCCAGTGAAGGGTCGGGGACATCAACCACACAAACACACACACACACACACACACACACACACACACACACACAAAACCTTCAACCCAAATTTGTCCTGCCTACAAGATACCCAGGGATAAAGATGGAGTGGCAATAGAAGAAGTGGCTAGCCAATGACTGATCCAACTTGAAACACATTCCACATAAGATAGCTGGTCCCTGACGCTATTAATGACACTCTGATATGCTCACAGCTAGGAACTTAGCTTAACTTAGTCTCCTCAGAGGCTTAATTGAGTAGTGGATAGACACATATGCACAGATCCACAGCCAAACATGAGGTAGCATTCAGGATGTCTTGTAGAAGAATAGGAGATAAAATAGACCAAGATGGTGAGATCAAGAATACCACAAAAAGACCTACAGAGTCAACTTACCTGGGCCCTTGGGAACTCATAGAGACTGAACCACCAACCAAAGAGCATATAGGGACTGGACCTAGGACACCTACACATTTGTAGTAGATATGAAATTTGGTCTTCATGTGGGTCCCCTTGGAGAGAAGACTGTCACTGACTCAGTTGCCTGTCATTGGTTTCCTTTCCTTTAATTAGTCTACCTATTTGGGCCTCAGTCAGAGAGGATGCACTTAAGTCTATAGTGACGGGATGACCCAGAGTGGGATGGTACCCAAGGAGAAAGAGGGAATAAAAGGGAGAGGCATTTGTAAATGTGAGACTAGGAGGAGGGGAGAGAAATAGGAGGGCATGATTAGGATATAAAGTGAATAAATAAATAAATAAACAAACAAACAAATAAAACAAGTTGAGTGCAGTAACAATGTTCAGTAATGTGCATTAAAAGACTTTCCATCAAAAACTTCTTAAAGTTTCAGTGAATACAGAAATTTAATTTAAATATACAATACAGTCTGCCAAACAATTACAGTATAAAATTAGTCAAGCTTCATTTCCTCAATGCAAAAAAATTGGTGACAATATCCCTGATTCAAATATTTCTTACCAGATATATTTGATTATATTATTGGGTTGCAAAAACAAAAACAAATTTTAAAAAACTTCATATAGGTAATGGTCATTATTTAGACATAGATTTCCTCTTTCCCTTCTTTTTTCCATGTGCAAACATCTTCCTATACATTAAAATGTGAAGAGGAAAAAAATAAAACAAGACAGACAAACAAACAAACCCAGGACACGAGAAGTGACAAGCATACACTTCACAGTTGAATTAAAGCTTTCACTGTAGATGCTGCCCCAAAGTCACCAGAATCTTGTTTTCATGTTGTCAGATCTTTGCATACAGTTATTTTTTATAAAAAAAAAAGAAAGCAGTAAAAGAAAGTTAAAATCCTGGAAAAGGCACAAAGGCCTCACTTGCAGACACTAGAACATCTGATTATTCTGGTAGAAGGCCTTTAAGTTAACCTTCCGTCTAATAGTGGCCTCTGTCACAACAGTCAGCCAGTGTTTGAAGCCCGCCAATTGCCAAGGATATCCCAATTTTAGGTTAAGCAACTAGGAGCATATACAGACTGGAACTGTGGAAACAGAAACACCAGGATTCAAACAGTAACTGCTTCTGTGTTTGTTTCTTTTTTCAGTATAAATCTTCACTTTCAGCGATGGGCTAGGATAACATTTGAGCCCTCAGAGACTTCAGAGACCATATTTAGCAAGCCTAGAAAATATATATCTTTCTTTTTTGTATTCCTATTTAGTGGCACCATGTCCCCAAGCAAGGAGAGTAAATGGATCTATGCATCATATTGTTTCAGTACTACAGTCCTTTCTCAGGGAGGTGTGATCTTTCTCTCAAACAAAATGTACTGTCTGAGGTTGGAAAAGGGACAAGAAATAGTTTTCTGTGGCATTCCGAGTCATGTGTCTCTGACTTTAAAAACAGGAGGGTTGTGGGAGGGGAGGTGTTCATTCTGTGCATAGATCAAGATGTTAAAGGACTTGGAAGAGAAAAGACTGGAATGTTCGTTACAGAACAATCTGGAGAAATATTGGAAAGAACATTTAGAGTGGAACAAAAAGATGTCCAAGGATCTATTAAATAAATATTCACCAAAGAGCATTCCCTGTGAAGATTGTACTCAATAACTACTTGAACAAAATGATGCTTTCAGGAAATGTCATTCAGAATCCTTCTCCAGATACACTAGACTCAAAGCTTGTTAAAAAGGCTTATGGAAGAAGTGATCATACTGGCAAGAACAGAGGCTATAATTATAACACTAAGGAGTCCTAACTAAAAGTGACCTGTTTACCACTACAGTTGAGACGAGTAGTGGGTTCAATATGGCATCAGCACCCAGAAGGAACTACTGACCATCTGTCAGCATATTCATTACACTGGTCCTTTCTGTCAGGAAGGTGTGGAGATTCATCCTCATTGAAGCAGACAAACGTCTAGGAATGAATTTCCTTTCCTTGTTCACATTGCCTCTGCCAAAACCATCTGTCTTCTCACAAAGTGCCATGTCCTGCATTATGATGTTCTGCAAAGCATTGCACCAAATTATCCCAGGTCCAAGAACCACAGCAATGGACCCATGCCCAAAGAATTAACTGGCCATATAGCATATCCTATTAGTCAAGTTTCTACACTATGAGAAAGATTAGTGGGTTTATTGACATGAGCTCATCTCTTGTATCTTATATTGAGAACATATAGTCAATAATTAAGAAGTAGAATCAACCTTTTTCTTAGTGGTTCTGGGGGATCAAATCCTAGCCTTGCTCATGTTAGACAATCACTCTACCCCTGAGGTCTGTACTCAGCACTCTTCTCATTATTATATCCAGTAAACCATAGAGAGACTATGGGCTGAAGGGGCAATGGCTCCACTTGGGACACAAACATAGATCCACTGTTGTAGTGGGTTTTTTATTTTCTTTTATTAATTAGTTTACTTATTTACATTCCAAAAGTTGCCCCCTTCCTGGGCACCCTCTCTACCCCCACGTAGAGCCTCTCAGAGGACAGCCATGCCAGGCTCTTATCTATAAGCACAATATGACATTAGTAATCATGGCAAGGTTTGTGTGCGCACATGAGATGGATCCCAAGTTGGGCTGGTAACTGGGTGGCTTTCCTTTCGATCTCTGCTCCATTTTTTGTCCCTGCATTTTCTTTAGACAGGAACAATTCTGGGTTAAACATTTTGAAGATGGGTGGGTAGCCCCCTTCCTCAACTGGGGCCTATTTCTACCTACTAGAGGTGGTCTCTTCAGGTCTCCTCTCCCCACTATTGGGCATTTTGGCTAATGTCATCCATATTGAGTCCTAAGAGCCTCTGTGGGACTTTCAAGTGGTCCCCCCCCCCCACCTTCCACTGCTGTGTATTTTGATTTATTCTTCTGGCCATCTGAGCTTCTCTCCTGTCTCCCCAGTACCTGATCCTGCTCCCCACTTCCCCTCTCCTACACAGTTCCTCCCTCCATCTGCCTCCTACGTCTATTTTATTCCTCCTTCTAAGTGAGATTCCAGCATCCTCCCTTGGACCTTCCTTCTTGTTAAGCTTCCATGGTCTGTCAGTTGTTTCATGGGTATTCTGAACTTTTTGGCTAATGTCCACTTATCAGTGAGTACATAACATGTATGTCCTTTAGGGTCTGGGTTACTTCACTCAGGATAATATCTTCTAGTTCCATCCATTTGCCTGCAAAAATTGATGATGTCCTACTTTTTAATAGATGAATAAATAGTATTCCATTGTGTAAATGAACCGCATTTTCTGTATCCATTCTTCATTTGAGGGACATCTGGATTGTTTCCAGCTTCTGGCTATTACCAATAAGGCCACGATGAACATAGTGGAGCTTGTATCCTTGTGGTATGGTGGAGCATCTTTTGGGTAAATGCCCAGGAACGGTCTAAGTCTTTAGGTAGCGCTATGTCCAGTTTTCTGAGGAATTGCCAGATTGATCTCCAGAGTGGTTGTAGCAGTTTGCAGTCCCACCAGCAATGGAGTAGTGTTCCTCTTTCTCCACACCTTTGCCAGCATGTAATATCAGCTGAGTTTTTGATCTTAGCCATTCTGACTGATGCAAGGTAGAATCACAAGGTAGTTTTGATTTACATTTCCCTGATGACTAAGGATGTTGAACATTTAAGTGCTTCTCAGCCATTCTGAGATTCCTCTGTCGAAAATTCTATTTAGCTCTGTATCGCGCTTTTTAATTGGTTTATTTGGTTTTGTGGAGTCAAACTTCTTGAGTTCTTTGTATATTTTGGATATTAACCTCAACTGTGTTCATAGCATCTTTGTTCATAATACCCAGAAACTGGAAACAACTTGTCTGTCAACCAAAGAATGCATTTAAAAAATGGTATATTTACACAATGGAGTATTACTCGTTTTTTTTTTGTTTGTTTGTTTGTCTTTTTGTTTTTTTTAATGACATCCAATTGCCATTGCAGGCAAATGGATGGAACTAGAAAATAAATCATACTGAGTGAGGCAACCCAGATCCAGAAAGACAATCATTAGGTAATTATATTCTCATATAAGTGGATCATAGCTATTGTGTAAAGACACTGATGGTAGAATCCATAGACCCAGTGAGGCTAAGTAACAAGGAGGGCTCAAGCAGGGACACATAGATCTCCTTTAGGATGAGAAATACAACAGATTTTTCAGGTGCACTGGGAGTGGATGGAAATGAGCACAGGAAGGATCAGAGTGGGGTTAGGGAGGGAGAGAGATGGAAACAGAATACTGAGAAAGATGACTGGAATTGGGAAGGGTTTTGTGGTGGACAATGTGGAAACCTAGTGCAATGGAAACTCCCTAGGATCTGAGAGTCACTGTAGGCATAAATTTTTTTGCAACCTACTTTTATTAAAAGTTCAACCTCTAATCTAGCCCACTACCCAGCAGAAGCAGTGGAAGAGAAAAGTTATCTCCTTCAGAAAAAAATGTAGTCCTTCCTCGGATATCAAACCTGGTATAACAAGTTACAATAAGACTAGGCAGAAACTCTCATATCAAGGCTGAACACCACAACCTAGCAGGAGGAAAAGGTTCCAAGTGCAGGAAAAAGAGTCAGAAACAGCTTGTACTGTAGTCAACCATATCACTTATGCAGAGGATCTAGGTCATGCCTATACAGGACCTGTGATTGTTACTTGAATTTCTGTGGGCCCCTATGAGCCCTGCTCAGTTCATTCTGTACAGTGGGTGCTCTTGGTGTTCTCAACCCCTTTGGCCCCTACAATCTTTCCTCCCCTTCTTCTTTATGGTACCCTGAGCTCCACCCAATGTTTGGCTGTGGGTCTTTCCATCTGCTCCCATCTGTTGATGGATAAACCCTCTCTGATGACAACTGGAGAAGACTTGAATTTGTGAGTATAGCAGAATATCATTAGGAATCATTTCAGTTGTGTTTGGTTCTATCACAGGACTCTGGGTTATCCAGCGTCTGACTCTTTGTCACCCAAGCTGTGTCAGGCATGGAGTCTCTGTTGTGGCATGGGCCTCAATTTAGACCAGTTATCAGCTGGTCGTTTGCATAAGTTATATGTCCCGCTCAGCCTTTCTTACAGCCCAGTTTACTAGCAGTCACATCATTTACTGTCACTCAGGGATTACATTCTAACATATGCTCTTGGGAGGCCACATATGTTCTGATCACAATAGTATTATAAAGAACTGTTATAAAAAGAGGGCATTTCAAAACATCATAATAACTAGCTATAATTTAAGGTTAATTCAAGGGAAGAAAACTTATGGCCTGAGGCTAGCTTGGTAAAAATCATTTTGGAAGATATATCCAGTATAAATAGGAGGAGGTAGCAGGGTATTGTCTAAGTAACTTTTCTTACAATTGTGCTCAGGATTCTTACAAAAAATCAACTTGAGAAAGGAAGGATTCATTTTGGGTAACAGTTTAGAGGAATGCACACCTTGACTGTAGGGTATAGCATCAAAGAAGACTTAATAAGAAATTTGCTTGTCTGAAATAAATAAATAGATGAGAGTTGGTCAAGAGCAGGTTAGAAGTAGGGAGGCTGTACAAGAAAGAAGCTCGTATCACTCAAATTGATTCTGTAGTTTAGAAAATATTATTATCAGGTGTATCCCAATGTTTTATCTTTTCTTATTTACCAAATGTTTACTATGTACCAGTCATAATTCCAGGTGGCAGAAACTTCACTAAGAAGCATCTTAAAATATGGCAGGTAGTAAAGTAAAATGACCGTTTTAACAACTATTGTAAGGGCTGAGTAGAGAACTGTAACAATATTACTATTTAATTTTTATTACTATTATAATTATAAAATTATAGTGTTATTAGAAAAATCTTTTCTCCCCCCCCATGGGTGTATGAATGTATGCACTCATGTGCATATATGTAGAAGCCAGAGAAACACAATAGATATGTTCCTACATCAGTCTCCTCCTTATTGCCTTAAGACAGGGTTTGTCATTGAACAAGAGGTTCAACATCTTGGCTAGGCAGGTTGGCCATGAGCTCCCATAGTCTACCTCTCTCCATACCTCAGTGCTGGGGTTATAGGCATGTGCAGCCATGTTCGCATTTTCAAATGGGTTCTCGGGGAAGGGGGTTGGAGTTGCATTCTCAGGATTCCATAGCAGGCATTCTTAAAAGTGAGGCATCTTTCCATCCCCTATGATTAGCAAATTCTTGAGATTTTCTAATAATAATTGACTTGGGTTTCTTCTTTGTCTGTTTGTTTTGTGCTGTGTTGTTGTTGTTGTTGTTGTTGTTGTTGCTGCTGCTGCTGCTGCTGCTACTGCTGCTGCTGCTGCTTTTTGTTTGCTTGTTTGCCACCATGGACTTTACCCTCTAGAACTGTAAGCAAGCTCAACTAAACACTTTGTTTTATAATGATAAAAAATAAAAAGGCAGTGAACTGAAGTGGAACTAGGTGGTTTCTTTGAGGACTCAGTTGTTTTGGAAAACTGTCTTATGAGAGGATGTTTTTGCTGAAGCAGACACATGGAAGGATGCTTTGCTAAGAACAGACATGTAGTGTTTTTCTGGAGGCAGCCTTAAAGAGAGCATGTGATGGTTTGCTAGAGCAGATGCTTGAGAGAACATGTGATGTTTGGAAAGGATATAAAATAGCCCAGCAAACAGTGGACAATGCTGGGTGGCATTTGTATCCCTTGCTATTCTTTTCTGGTCATCAGTGGTCTTTACTGATGCTGATCTTTGCTGATGAAACCAGGTGGTATCAGTATGCCTTACCGTTCTTTGTTGGTTGTTGTTGGTTGTGACTTCATAGAGAGAAACACACCAAAAAACTTCTGGTAGTGTTACCGTGGCTTCTTCCCACTTCTGAGAACTCTGGCCAACTGGCAGAGCCTTGCTGTGTCTTCTGGATCAGCCTGCCAGTGCTGATTCATGAATGGTGTTTGCAAGTTGTTTGGGGAGCTGCAGCTGACTCATGTAAACTGAACTACTGATATCCTGACAACACAGATTGGATTTGCTCCAAAGACATATTTCTAAACAGGTCTACATCTTCCTTTGCTCTATTAACTTTTTCTTTTCACTACCTCAGGTGGGTAGTGGGCTAGAAGGGATGTTAAAGCATTTAAGAACCCTTACCAAAGTCAATTTTAAAAATTCTATGTCTACAGGGAATTTTTATATTAAATATAAGATTTTTTTAAATGTATGTATAAGGATTTCAGAAGACTAGACCATTGTATGCTCCTTCCTTTTAAGGATGCTACACAATGATCAGAACATGAACATTATTACCCCGGGAAGAAAAGGACCAGGTAGCATCAGCTCCGTGCATCCAGTTTATGACTAACTCCCACTGCTTTGATTTCAAATACAAAGCAAAGTCACATACACAATCTTTCATAGACAGTGAGGAAAAAGAGGAGACTGGAAAATAGTGTAAATCTGATGTTATACTAGGCTCTAAATTTGCTTTCTACCATCTGAAAGTAGCAGAGGTTTTTTGCAAATGGTTTTGCACCATGAGTAAACATGCTGTATGGGTACGAGATGGTTTTCTACATTTCTCCTCATGAGCATGCTCAGAATTCAGGAGAGAACTTGTGAATGTTTGCAACACATTCTGGATATCTCTCATTATCAAAAATTGAATCAATAACACCTCACATTCTACTTGTTTAACACCAGCCCACTCAAGTTGTCAACCACAGACCTATGAGAAAACCAGTGTGAATTCTGCCAAGAGCTGAACAAAATTCTGAAGGGCTTGGCTAGAGAAAGGAATTATCTGAATGTAATTACATCCAGCATGAAAGGTCACAAAGCTGAAATCTATGGCCAAATTGCTGCTGCTGGGGATTAATTAATATCAATTGAGCATCTGAGCACATTGGGCACTTGACCAAGATTGTCTTTCTCAAGCTCCCCTCACTGAAAATGGTTATGAAGATTAGAACTAGTAGCACAAACAAATGCACATCATTCTTGTTACACCAGATGACAAAGGGTAATAAGCACAGGTTAGCCCTTCTTGTCTCTCAGCAAGGCAAAAGCATTTTTATAGTTGCTTATCTAAGAACAGTTTGTCTCTTCTTTCAGAGAAAAATAAAATAGCTACACATGTACTGATTTCCAGCTACATGCCAGATATTGAGTGGACTCATCCTATGTGTTTGATTTGGTGACATTTACAGTAGCCCTGCAAGTTATTATCACCTCATTTTACAGAACAGGGAAATGATGCTTTAAGCAGTGGCCAAAGTCATGTAGCTCTCAGAGTCTCTATCTCCAAGGCTGTTGCTTCCTCCCAATGAACATGGTCTCAGTGAATCTAAACAAATGTGCTATGGACCAGTTTGTCTGATAAATACAAGGTTGTCTCATACTGGAGACCATTATAAATCTGTTAACACAAAATGTTCATGTTTCTTCCCATATAAAATGTTAATAATCCCTCTTTAGTTCTGAGTATTGTCTTAATCTTGATCAATGTGCTAGAGTCAGCTAAAATTACAGCTATAGAGTCAAATTTCAAATATGAAATGGAGAATTAATCTCATAACTTTGTATTATAATATGATTTAGTGGAAACAGATAAGTACAGAAATGAACCTTTTGGGGGAAATGGTCATGAGCATTCTATTTTTCTGTTATTTCTTGCTCTGTAATTGGTCATTTATGAAACACATACTTTAGGATATGGAGTATTTTCCTTGTTTGCAGATATAATCTCAAAGTCTAAGGCTGATCAAACAGACCCTTTGAAGATGCAATAAATACTCTAAGTTGCAATAGATGTCTTGCATGTAAGTTAATTAAAATGAATAACATTATAATCCTATTTAAGGAAACATGAAAAGGTCAAATAATAAGTATATCTCTATTCATTTTGCCAAGGCTGAATACCTGTGGCAAAGTTTGCTTTGATTTATAGTTTAAGGAGTAAGAATTGTGTGATGGTAGACTAGTCCATGCCATGGCAACAGGAGGCTACTTACTCTTATCTCAGCAAACCAATGAACACAGAGCAGGAATGCAGGTACTCTGCTAGCGTTTCCCTTTCTCCCTTTTTATTCAGCCTGAGGCCTGAGCCATGTGATAGTGCTGCTCATACTCAGGGTGAGTTCCTAGTCCTCACTGGAAATGCCAAAAGTATGCTTCAGTAATTCTTTAGGCATTTCTTTCTTTTTTTTCTTTTTTTTTTTTTTTTTTTTTTTTTTTTAAGGTTGGGGACCGAACCCAGGGCCTTGGGGTTGTTTGGGAAGCGCTTTCCCCCTGGGCTAAATCCCCAACCCCTTTTTTTTTTTATTAACTTGAGTATTTCTTATTTACATTTCGATTGTTATTCCCTTTCCCAGTTTCCGGGCCAACATCCCCCTAACCCCTTCCCCTCCCCTTCTATCATGGGTGTTCCCCTCCCCATCCTCCCCCTATACCGCCCTCCCCCCAACAATCACGTTCACTGGGGGTTCAGTCTTAGCAGGACCAAGGGCTTCCCCTTCCACTGGTGATCTTACTAGGATATTCATTGCTACCTATGAGGTCAGAGTCCAGGGTCAGTCCATGTATAGTCTTTAGGTAGTGGCTTAGTCCCTGGAAGCTCTGGTTGGTTGGCATTGTTATTCATATGGGGTCTCAAGTCCCTTCGAGCTCTTCCAGTCCTTTCTAAGATTCCTTCAACGGGGGTTCCGTTCTCAGTTCAGTGGTTTAATGATGGCATTCGCCTATGTATTTGCTGTATTCTGGCTGTGTCTCTCAGGAGAGATCGACATCCGGTTCGTGTCGGCCTGCACTCCTTTGCTTCATCCATCTTGTCTAATTGGGTGGCTGTATATGTATGGGCCACATGTGGGGCAGGCACTGAATGGGTGTTCCTTCTGCCTCTGTTTTAATCTTTGCCTCCCTATTCCCTGACAAGGGTATTCTTGTTCCCCTTTTAAAGAAGGAGTGAAGCATTCGCATTTTAACATCCGTCTTGAGTTTCATGTGTTCTGTGCATCTAGGGCAATTCAAGCATTTGGGCTAATAGCCACTTATCAATGAGTGCATACCATGTGTGTTTTTCTGTGATTGGGTTACCTCACTCAGGATGATATTTTCCAGTTCCAACCATTTGCCTATGAATTTCATAAAGTCGTTGTTTTTGATAGCTGAGTAATATTCCATTGTGTAGATGTACCACATTTTCTGTATCCATTCCTCTGTTGAAGGGCATCTAGGTTCTTTCCAGCTTCTGGCTATTATAAATAAGGCTGCTATGAACATAGTGGAGCATGTGTCTTTGTTATATGTTGGGGCATCTTTTGGGTGTATGCCCAAGAGAGGTATAGCTGGGCCCTCAGGTAGTTCAATGTCCAATTTTCTGAGGACCTCCAGACTGATTTCCAGAATGGTTGTACCAGTCTGCAATCCCACCAACAGTGGAGGAGTGTTCCTCTTTCTCCGCATCCTCACCAGCATTTGCTGTCACCTGAGTTTTTGATCTTAGCCATTCTCACTGGTGTGAGGTGAAATCTCAGGGTTGTTTTGATTTGCATTTCCCTTATGACTAAAGATGTTGAACATTTCTTTAAGTGCTTCTCAGCCATTTGATATTCCTCAGCTGTGAGTTCTTTGTTTAGCTCTGAACCCCATTTTTTAATAGGGTTATTTGTCTCCCTGCGGTCTAACTTCTTGAGTTCTTTGTATATTTTGGATATAAGCCCTCTATGTGTTGTAGGATTGGTAAAGATCTTTTCCCAATCTGTTGGTTGCTATTTTGTCCTAACAACAGTGTCCTTTGCCTTACAGAAGTTTTGCAGTTTTATGAGTTCCCATTTGTCGATTCTTGATCTTAGAGCATAAGCCATTGGTTCAGGATATTTTCTCCAGTGCCCATGTGTTCGAGTCTTTAGGCATTTCTTAATCCCACCAAACCGGCAACTAAAGTTAACCACCATAAGTCTATACTTTGTCAACTTGATACCTAAACTTTATTTACTTATTTATTTATTTACTTATTTACTTATTCTTTAAATAGAATTTAGGACCTCGTGCGTGTAAGGCCGCTGATGTCTCACTGAGCTATTTTACAAACCCCTAAAAATATTGCTTAAACCACACTAACATTTTACCCATAGGCCCTCTAGTCTCATGTTGACCTCATAATATTCTAGTCCCAGACCAGATAGTCAGGAAGGCAGCAAGTTGCCAGATATGTAGATGACCAGACTGCCACGAATGCAACAGCCTAGATTACCAGACAAGGGAGCCAAGGGAGCAGGGACAAGCATAGATAGAGAGGTGAGTAGTCCCCTAAGGGCCCTAAGGCCAAGTAAGTGACTTCAGTAAGCTCCACTAATTTCAACAAGCATAAGAAAATTGAAGAAGGCCTGTGAACATGCCCCAGGATGTGGCAGTCAAATAACTGATACAAAGGGAGGAAAAGTCTTGCTAGCTGTTTACTTTAGTTATCTTATTTGTGAATTTGTGCACTCAGATCTTGTAACACTTGTTCAGAATGACAATAGACATCCAATGTATTTCACAGGGAGAAAATTGATACCTAATACTAGAGACTTAAACAAAACCTTGTGGCCAGGGAATTCAATGGAGAAGGGACTGCTGTTGCTATGTAAATGAATATGAGGCATCAGCTAAGGTGCTTACCACCATTTGTGTTTGTGACTGTAGTTTAGCACTACAAACACTATACCTTCAGATGTTTTTCCATTTCCTGTTCCCTTTCCTTTCCCCACTTAGGGTTTCATCAAAAGGAATACCACCAAGTCCAACCAACAACCACATTGTGGAGGGATGAATGAATGAGCACAAAAATGGTACATTGCTGGAGCAGAGGACAATAGTTAGACACCCATGTCAGTCCCTCCAAAGGTGCAGGGACTCTTTCAGAAGAAGGATGAATGTAATGTAAGATCAGAGGAAGGAATGGAATGTTGTAAAGCACAGAGTCTTACTCTGAAACAAACTGTGGCCATCTTCATGAGATGTTCAAGGCCTACCTTCAAGAGAGTTCATCTTGATCAGGCCCGTGGACTTCTGATATTCCTTCTAGAAGGAGAGGGTGGAAAGAGTCATTGGATCTTCATCAGAATTTCTAGAAAGTCCTCAGAGCCATTTGTGTACAACCCTTATTGCACATGGCCTCAAGGCTAGAATATATAGGTCCTGAAATGCTAATTGGCAGGGACTCAGTTTAAGTGGCAATGGAAAATTCATCAATCACACTGGAAACAGTTCCTAGTGCACCAGCTTTGGAGTCACCCAATTCTGTCAAGGACCCTTTACTCATATTCTGTAAGTAAGATCAATAAACTCAAAGGTTCCTTGAGAGAGAACTCTGGTAGATTCTAAATCTGGTTAGGACCTTAGGAGAAGAAAGGAAATAGACATTGTGTACATCTCCCTCAGAGAAGAAATTGTAATAATGGGATAAAGTTTTTATGAGTTTCCTAGATAAGATAAAAAAAGTTCAGGCAGAATAAAAACTTTTGCCTATATCACATGACTAACTTTGAGTCAGGTGCATGACTTGCCACCATCTAACTATGGCACCTACTGTCTACCTGAATAAACTTTACTCACTTTTCTCCCATGACTTTGCCCTGTTTTTCACATTTAGTTCACATAGTCTTATTTTCAACTGAGTATTTCATTTTACATTATCAAGATTTTTTATTCCTACTTTTAAACAATCTAATTCTCAGCTCCAAAAATTACCTTTAGTATACTAATTTCTAAATCTTTATCCTGCTGAAATACTTCATAATGTCCAAAGTTTACTTGCAATTGCTTGTCCTTTTACTTAACCTGAGAATATACAGACTATGTCCATAAAAACTGAGGCATGGAATGGGCATTAATTTATTGATCATAGTAACTGATTATTCTGGCTATTCAACTAAGGCATTCAACTCATATTTAATATGGATGCTAGGAGTGATTCCTGTACCCTCAGCTGTATCTTCAACTGAGTACATTTCAACCAATGGAGGTTATGCCATCTGCTCAAGGCCACTGTAAAAGTGCTTCTTCTAAAAAGTGCTGAGTGGAACTTTAGACTTAGAAGAGTGCCTCCATGTTTTCTCTGGATTTCCCAATTTTGCTAGTGACTTACAGTACTGTAAGATTTGCCTCAACCTTTTGTAGGGCTCTGGTGCCTGGCGCTCTCAGAGATCTCTTGCCTGACTAAGTGTGTAGGTTCTGGCAAGGGGGAGAGAACTCAGGCAGGAAGAGAGAACTGTTTCTGCCTCTTCTGCTGCCCCTGCTCCACCTCCATTTCAGCTGCTGCTGCTTGGATTGCTTGACCGGGCAGAGCCAGCAGGAGACTGACAAGCCAGTGAGGTGTGCAGGGGAGCTTCTGGTGGTGATGATTTCAGGAGAGCAGATCTCTTTCTCAAGAGGCAGTGTTACAGCTTTATGACAGAAGCTCTCTCAGACAACGGGATAATTCCTGCACACCTTTAATTCTGAACACAGCACTTTTTTTTTCTTTTCTTTTTTTTTTTTTTTTTTTTCAGAGCTGGGGACCGAACCCAGGGCCTTGGGCTTGCTAGGCAAGTGCTCTACCACTGAGCTAAATCCCCAACCCCGAACACAGCACTTAAATACAGTTTTTGGATGGGTCAGTGTCTGACAGCAGGTACTTCCTATTAGTTTGGACTGAGAGCTTGGGAAGACCTCATCTACATATTTGAGGGTGTAGTCCTGTCTCTATGACTGATTTGTCTTGAGGTGTCTGTGGTCACGTACTCACCTGTAGAGGAGGGGCTTGGGGCATTGTCATGCGTGACCGGTCTATCTCAAGCCTGTCTACAGGGATCTGTGTGTGTGGGGGGGGTGCAGCTATGTGAGGACCTGATATCCTAGGAGATGGGGAATTCACCTGCCATCCTTTTTAGGGTCTCCTGGGGATTCGATCAGGGTACCTTTCACTGCCCACTGCCCCACAACCTTTGTCATTCTTTTTCTATTCTTCCAATCAGTTGCTCAGTCTATAGATTGAAAATTGCCTCATTGTTCTCATTTAGTCCTAAGATTTGTTCCTCCACTATCTGTCTTTCCTCACACTTCCACCTAATTTTAGACTCACTCAAACTTCATTTCCCAACCAACAGAGCACCTACTCTCTGCTCTTTGAAGAGCTTATCTTCTAATCTACAATGGTGTCCTGACTACGAGATACACTGGAATTGGAGTAATAAAAGCACAAAGCTTGTGGGAGTAACTAAATAATATCTGAATTGATTTAAGGGCCTCTTTATGAAATGGAACCCTTATCTGATGCCATTTGGGTGTCCAAGAACCTGAGACAAGAAAGGCTAAAGACCTAGGGGAAAACCAAATACTATTGTTCTGCTAAACACTTTAGTATCCTCAACCATAAGATTATTTCTGTTGCTACTTCAAACTATAATTTTTCTACTATTATGAATTGTAATATAAATATTTCATATGCAGTGTAGCCACAGGCTTTTCTACCTGGCCTCTTTGTTCCCAGAATCAAAATTCTGAGATGTAACTATATATAAATAAATACTTAGACCACAAGCTTTGGCTTATTCCCCAACTAGTTTTAAACTTATATAATCTGTTTATTTTAGTCTATGTCTGCCACATGACTATTTACCTCTTCTGAATTTCATGGGTCTACCTCCTCTGAACTCAGGGAGAAATCTATCACTCTTTTCTCCCATAGTTCTATCTCTCTTTACCAGATGTCCCACCATCTATTTTCTGCCTCAGCTAAAAGGCCACCAGCTTTTTATTACAGGTGGTGCTTCCATAATAGTATAGGAGAGATTCGCTCTACAATGCAGGATTATCTTATAGGCAACATCCATAAAAGGGTTATTTTACCCTCAAAGGAGTCATGATCCACATGTTGAGAACCACTGTGCTAAAGGGACACAGCAATAAAATGATTTATGAGGACATTCTGTTATCCTCATAAATGAGTGACTGGCTCACCCATCATCACAGAAACTTCATCTTGCAGCAGATGGAAAGAACTTTGGAGATGCATGGCCCAATAATATGCAGAGTGAGAGACCTTGTAACACTCAACCCTACATGGATGTCTCTACCAAATCCTACCTCCCAGGGCTCAGGGAAGCCTGTGGAATGCAGAACAAATGAAAGAGTCAGAGGGGATACTGAACACCAAAGAAACAAGACCTTCTAAACACAGGATAACTAACACACATATGAACTCACATGGACTGTGGCAACATGCACTTTATCTGCATGAGTCTGCACTCAACGGTGTCCTAGAAGTGGACATATGCCCCCATCGCTAACCTAGAAGCTATCTGTAATTGATAACTGTTTGAAAATGAAAAATTATTTTTCCCCAAGGGAGTCTCACTGGGGAAAGAAAACAATTTTAAGGGTAGGCTGCAAGCCTAGCACTACATAACACTGAAGGACCCAGTCTATCATTATAAACTCCATTTTGTATTCAGATTCCATCTTAAGTTTGTCCTCACTTTGACCTCAGTTACTGGAAAAACCACAACTTATTGCAGGAACCCAGACACCCTTAGCAATAGCCATTCTACCCTTAGTAACAGCCAATCAGCTCCTAAGAGGAAAAGACATAATATACGAGATGTTTTGAAATAGATTACTCAAGTTAACCGTGATTGCTTATAACAAGTTGAAATCATTACTAGCCAATAGAAATACACCAAGCTGCAATTTTCAAATGTTAGCCAATCATATAACTGCCAACTTGGAAAATCCCTTACCCTGCTGAACCTATGATAAATAGGCAAAGTTTTACCAGCTTGGAGCATTCCACACCCATCCACTGCTGTTGGAGAGGTTGGAGAGGCCCAACTTAAACGCGAATAAAAACTCTTTGCTTTTTATATATGAGTTGGATTCCTGGTGGTCTTGGTGGTCTATGGGGACACCAAGATCTGGGCATAGCACACAAAATGAATTCAACAGCATCATTGGAGATGTTGAGTCATTGTTTGTTTTTTTTTTTTTTTAACTTTACCAGGATTTTACATATTATTATGGTTTCTAGTTTTGTGTTTTATGGGACTCCTGTGTGCATGTGAATATGTGTATGTCTCTGCATCTCTATGTGTTTTTTCTTTGCTCTCTTCCTTCAATTTGTTCTGTCCTATTGCAGTTTGTTTTTTGCTTTATCTTATTGTACTATTATTACTTAGGTGCCAGTTTTCTAAAGATAGAAAGGGTTTGGATCTGACTGGGTTGCGGGGTTGTAGGGAGGAACTCTGGAGGAGTAGGGAGAAGGGAAACCATACTCAGAATATATTGGATAAAATCGAATTTCAATAAAAAGAAACATAGCATATGCATATTGCTAATGCTAATTAATTAACTAGTAACTAATGCTAATGCTAATTAATTAGTAACTTTTAATTTCTCAATGACAAAGATTTAACTGGCTTTCTCCTAGCTTACTTATACAGTTAAAAGTCTTCATTCTTTGGATATAATTGGACAAGATGAATATGATTTTTCTGACTCGGTATATACAGGATAACGATGAGGCTTAAAATGTCCCTATTGGTTCATGTCCCATGACACACTAGGTTTCCTTCCCTACACAGTTCACTCCTTCTAAATTGCCTTCACTGTCTTCTATCATGAACTGAAACAAAAGCTCTCCCCTAATCATGTCATTTCCTTCTCAGCACAGTTAAACACCTTTTAGTTTCATCTTAGTAAACCTCTCACTGGACCCTCAGACCTGTTTCATAAAAACTGAGCCTGCTCAATTCACTTACCTGCTCTCACCTCTCCTAAGATGATTTACTTCCCAGGTCAAGTTAGGTTCTGGTTCCTAGCCAAAGCTTTCTCATTTCTAGCTATATTTTCCCACCCACTCCCCCTCTCTCTCTCACACGCATACACACAACACGTTCTGAGAAAAAGTGCATGGAAGGCAAAATTTTGATTCTGTTTTAGTCTATCCTCACATTTGAGATAGCGTATAGAGGTATAGAATTTTAAATGGGAAAAATAATATTTTCTCTATTGTTGCTTGTCTGTGGCACTTTTAATCTTAATCTGTCTTGTATAACCATTTTTCCTCTTTCTCCTATTTATTTTTCTAACTTTATCATTTCTTTTCAATGTTCCAAAATTTCACAACAGCACTTTTTACTATGGATCTGAGTGCCTTTGGTTTTACTGGATAGTCAGAGAACCTTTTTAAAATACATTTGAAAAGCATCCTTTGAAGTTACTATGATTTCACTTTCTGAAATCTCTAAAACTATGCAAAAACAGTCCTTTTATCCCTTGTTTCCTGAGAGGGTTTTTTTTTTCCTTATTGTTGTCTTGGTCATGGTATCTGTTCACAGCAGTAAAACCCTAAGACAGAAGTTGGTACCAGGAGTGGAGTATTGCTGTGATAGGCTGACTATGCTTTTTTTGGAGGAATGTGGATTTGGGGACTTTGGAAAGCAGTTGAATGCTTTAAGTTTGGCTTAGTGGGCTATCCTAGTAGGAATATGAAAGACGTTACTAAGTATGATTTAAATTGTGCAGAGCTGGACCAAGAAATTTCAGTGGAGAAGAATTTCAGAATGTGTCCTAGAGACTGTGTTTTGGTGTTCTCGTGAAGAATGTGGCTACTTTTTGCCCTTGTCTGAAGAGTCAACCTGAGTCTAAGGTTAAGAGATTTATATTAATTGCATTGACAAAGGAAGTCTCAAAAAAGCCCAGCAGAGACTTTGTTCTCTGGTTAAGTCTCATGAAGAGTGTTCTGAACAAGCATAACAAGCTGAGAAAGGAAAAATATAAAATATATGATTCAAGTATTAAAGGGGTACCAGGAAGCGAAATGGAACTGAATCCTATGTTAAAATGGAACTGAACGTTCTAGGAGACGACAGATTAAGAGATTTAGGGACAAGATCCTACCTAGCTAAATTTAGATCCAGGCATGGTTGTATATACCTTTAATCCCAGGAAACAAAGCCAAAGAGATCTCTGAGTTCAAGACCAGCCTAGGACAAAGCAGGTTCTAGGTGAAGAAAAGCTTAAGTCCAGGTATCGTGATACATACCTCTAATCCCAGCATTACAGGAGTCAGAGTCATGCAGATCTCTTAGTTCAAGGTCAATCTACAGAGAAAGTTCCAGGAAAGCCAAGCTTAGGCAGAAAGGGAGTTGGAAAACAGAAAGCTAGTAATAGAATAAAGGGAGGCCATGCTCTAGCCCTAGCAAGCAGCAGAACACAACAGCTTCAGCCATGTGGCTCTGGCTTTAGAGTGAAAAATAGAAGGGACTATTGGGACAATTAATGCTGGTTAGCCAGAGCTAAGAAATTAGTGGTGATTAGTAGAGATAAGCATCACAGGGGTGAAATCTTCTGGGAACTGTCTTTTGAGAGCACAAAGAAGCTGTGTTCCAGAGATAGCAAAGGTTGTACCTTGTGGTTCGTCTGTGCTTGGTAATATGTAAGAGTCACCCAGTTGTTACTGGTTATAAAGGCATGAAGGGGTAATGAAGAGCAGCTGAGGTTTGGTACTGTAAGAAGCCATGGAACTCATTTTGAGAAGGTGAATCCTCAGTTACAACTGGTGGCTCAGGAATGAAGGGTTATGCAAAGGATTTGAGGCTTGGCACCATGAAGAGTCTATGAGAGGCTATTGGGGAAGCCTAGTTGCAGCAGAAGACCCCAACATATTGGAGGGGCCAGTACCATGAGGTGATCAGCAAGAGCAGCAGCAGCAGCAGTGGAGTCAACCAGAGCCTAGAGTGCTGCAGAATGTAGAGATGAAAATGTGACACAACCCCTTTGGAGGAACACAGAAGATCATGTGTAGATCCCAGACATTGAAACAAGAAGCTGTAACATTGAACTTGCTTTGGAGACCCCAAAGATCTTCAAGATGCCAGAGCCATGGGCTATCTTCTGAGGAAAGCTGATAACAGGGAGTGTAACCAGCCCAGGAGAAAGAAGTTAGTCACAGTTGACAAAGTTGAAAAAGGAGTTGGAGATCTGAAGACTGCTTTGACGTCAGCCATGCAGATGCAGAGTTTGGAGTTTGCCCAGCTGGTTTCCTGTCTTTCTTTGAGAATTATAGATATGTGATTGGATGAATGTTAGAAGAGACTTTGGACTTTGGACTTTTTACATTGTCAAGACTGCTATAGACTGTGGGGACTTTTGAAGTTGGACTAAATGTATTTTGCATTATGCAATGTTTTGGTATGTCCCCCATAGACTCATATGCTTGACTAAGCCTATGGGGATCAGGGAGTGGAATGTTATGGTTTTTATATGCTCGGCCCAGGGAGTGGCACTATTAGAAGGTATGACACTGTTGGAGTAGGTATGTCATTGTGGGTATGGGCTTTAAGACACTCATCCTAGCTGCCTAGAAGTCAGTATTCTGCTAGCCACCTTCAGATGAAGATTTACAACTCTCACCTCCTACTGCACCATGCCTACCTGATGCTGCCCTGTTCTCTCCTTGATGATAATAGACTGAACCTTTGAATTTGTAAGCCAGCCCCACTTAAATGTTGTCCTTACAAGAGTTGCGTTGGTCATGGGGTCTGTTCACAGCAGTAAAAGCCTAAGACAGAAGGTGAGACACTATATAGCCTTGGCTTCATAGGAAATTTAGAAGAGCAGAGGTGTTAGTTTGCCTAATCTCTAGAAAGGGACTACAAGGGAGAATGTCATTGACCTAATGAATAATCTTAGATTTATGGAGGAGCAAGGACAGTAGGTCAGAAGCTAGGGCCTAGCCAAATAGGTGTGGGCTGTCCCAGAACCCTTGAAGTAGAACAGTCCAGGTGAGTTGCATAGAGAAGTGAGTGTCAGGGTCAGTCCAGATAAAAGCAAAAAGGTTTTGTGACTAGGTATCTGGGGGATAGAGAAGAATGCATCCTTGAGATCTAGAACTGAGAAATGGGTCCCTGATGGCATAGTGGAAAGAAGCATATAAGGGTGAGTCATGACAGGGTAGAGAGGGACCACTGCAGAATTAAGAAGCCAGAGATCCTGAACCAGGTGATAGGTCCCATTGGGTTTCTTAATTGCAAATATAGGGTTATAAAAATGGGAAGAAGTAGGATGGAGAAGCTTAATTCCTAGGAGGTCAGAGTTGATAGGCTTTAAGTCCCCTGAGGCTCTGAAGAGAGAGAGGAGGTACTGAGGTTGCAAGATGTACCATTAGGGTCCTGTAATTGGATGTGAACAGGAGAATGGCATTTAGCAACAGAAAAGTTCTTGATGTCGCAGACTTGGGAATCCACCTGAGAGGCTGACAAAGGAAGTGACATGTTAGAGCCAGTACGTTGGGAATCTAGAAGGAGAAAAGGGGCTGCTAGTGAGCTTGAATTTAGGAAAATGGAAGGAGCAAAAGAAACAGAGGCTCCTACTTTAGCTAGATCTTCCCTGTGAGGGGACTGGACACATAGGCACTACCAGAAAAGAATGAGTGAGTGAGGAACACCCCTACAAATACAACTGAGTGCTGGGGTCTGGTAAGGTTGGTAAGGCTGTCTCCCTACCTGACAATAGGGAAACAAGGAGAGGTGGGTCCCCAAAATTCCATCAGGACTCAGTAAGTGGCTATAGTGTCCAGAAGGAAGGAAATGGGTCATCCTAATACCATAATAACTACCAGGGGCTTCCTGTTAGAAATGGAAGTGGTTGGATCAAGGGAGCTCGGGCCCCTTCAGTCATTCCTGGTCAGGCCTATGAGATCTGTCCCTGTACCACCAGCAACACAAGGGCAATCTGAAGCCCAATGTCCTGCTTGATAGCACTTTGAACATGGCCCTGAGGGCTTCCAGGAATTAGGATAGACCAGTGCCCAGTGACCCTGCTGCCCACATTTGAGACAGGAATCTAGTGGTTCCTGAGGTCAGGAAACCCAGCCAGTCTCTGATGCTGGTTGAACAGCCTTGGCCAGCATATGGTATTTTTAATGCAGATCTTTTCATCTCCCCCATAGTATTACGGGCCAATGCAGGACTTCTGCCTGTGGAGTTAGGGGTCCTCTATCAAATCATTTAAACTTAGCCCTAATATCAGTGTAGATCTGAGAAAAGAAATAGGTCAACAGGAGTTGCTTAATTTCTGGGTTTTCAGGATCTAGGTTAGGACATTGTAAGATGGCCTTTGTAAAATATTAACAGAACACATTTTGTAGAAAGTGGCTGAACAAGTCATCACATGGTAGACAGGGACCAATGGAGCATATTCCCAGGAAACACAAAACACCCAGTACAGGGATTTTTTGAGAGAAAAGGGAGGAGCCATGTCATGAGAAGAGAGAAATCTCCTGAAGGAAAGATGTCCTATGGTAAGGGGTCATTGAGAAGGGCCAGCCATGGGCGTGAAGATTGAGGCTGAGAGTTTCTCCATCCCAAAGGACACCAAAGGGGTTCCAGGAGTTCAACGGTTGATCCCTTGGGTGCAGGAGTACATTTACACTGACCAGGAGTACACTGATCAATCTACCAATGTTTGAATGCCGACAGATCTAGCAATCCAATAGCTGTGTAGCAGGCAGACTTGCTGGATAGGATCCAAGCCTGTGGATTTACTCCATGCAGCGGAATACAGTGGTGGAGTGCAATGAGGGGTTCACACAGCAGGACAGTGAATCCGAGTCATGGTGCCACTGATGGAATTAAGCAGCGGGTCCTGACAAAAACACCATGCAACAGGTCTCACGTGGGAGGGGCAACTGGGACACAAAGGCTGCCTCTGGAAGAAGGAAGGGAAGAAAGGATGGGAAGAGGAAAAACACTGCTTTTTATTGGCGCCATAGCGCATGTGCAGGAAGACACGCCACAGAAACGGTTGGGAGTGGGGGTGAGAATGTGCCATCCCTAGGCAGCTAATGATGATGTGTCTTGTTGCCGTCAAGTCCCCTTGGACTGGCTGGGAAGACGCCTGATTGTTAACACTTGTCACTATCGTTTCCGTTTTTGTAATACATGGAAGTCAGGGCTACCCTCTTCTGGACTCAAATGGAAGCTCAAATTCAATTTTATTGGAATTTAAGAGAAAAACCCCAGGGCAGGGCAGCTGTAATTTTCAGCAGCCGCCTAGAAGAGGAAAATTAGGAAGGAAGGAAAACAGCCACGGCATTTAAAATGGCATGGAGGTCAGCCATGTAGCATACAGGGAGGTACATGGTAAAGGGGAAGGTTTTAGAGACAGAGTAAGGAAGAACAAGTGTTGTGGAAACCCAACACGTCATGACAGCATACTTAGAGAGGAAAAAGAAAGAGGAAAAGTTGGTTTTTGTAATTATTCAGAAGGCGTACAATGCCGCACGGCTGCAGGCCTGAGACATCACAGAAACAGGGGCAGGGATCCAGGGAAGGAAAAAGTAGCAGCCTGTTATTTAAGGACTAATTATTTGACCTACCTCATTAGCATGGTTTACTGTGAACCAGTCTTCCTGGAGCGGGTCCTTCCCAGGAAGCAGCCCAAGTGGAATATCAGGGTGTTCGTATTTGTTTATTTATTTGGTGGGTTTTACACTAACATTTGCAGGAAGAGCAAAGACTCAGTTTAAGAGTCTACCCTGCAATCCTTCACACGGAATTGGCCTGAATCTCCTCTGGTTTCATACAAAAGTTTCCTAATTCCCTGATCCTGTCAGGCTAGAAGGAATCAGTTTCTCTCTAATAAAGCTATTGCTTTTTATTTACGGCACAGTTGTTGACCTATTTATTGTTATCATCACATCAACTATTCACGGCAAGAAATTTTTCTCTCACATTTCTACTCAATGACTCACCAGCTTACAGCTCCTGCAGTTTTGCCTGTGACCTAAGTAATTTTTACTATTTTATTATTTTGATGTACTGCATATGATTCTCTGTGCCCTTAGCTTCAGCCACAATTTATCTTTTGTTCCCTCCATCCTTCCCATATTTCCTTCTCTGCAACTTTAATTTTATCTTTTCTGAGAAGTAAAGTGTTCATTTCTAGCATGATTTCTGAAAAGGTCACTTGTGAGAATTTACACATGATTCATTAATGCAGTTTCTTCAGATAAGAGAACACTGGGGCCTGCGGGGTATTACATAACCTTATAAAGATGGTCAAGCAGCCACATCTTTCTCAGAACCATTTTTTAAAATGTACTTCAGCATTTAAAACAATGTGTCAGTGGGACAAGGCGCGGTAGTCTATACCATATGCTGAGATACTATTAAACGTGAGAATTATGAGAAGAAAAAAACCAGTTCCACATTTTTGAGGCAATTTTGAAGCAAGCTTTAATTAAATTCTGTCCAGAATGATGGACTCTGGCCAGGTCCATTACAGAGTTCCCAGGAAATGGTGATGAGTCATGTTTTGAAGAGGCTTAAAAAGGCGAAACCACAAAGCCATCAGATTTCCCATCATGTCCAATCAGGGGCAATCATGTTTCCTGCTTCCTACCTCCAGCCTACATCCAATCAAGCCCTTCTGGTAAAAAATAAGCTTATTTACATGTGGATTGTTAATTTTCAAGGACCACAACCCCCAGCATTTCAAGAAGTTATCTTTCCTTGGTCAGGTGAAGCTTACAAGTTAACTTTGGCTCTTACAATACAAATGTGTAGAATATTGTTAAAATAAATCCAAACACAATATGTGTACAATATTGTCTACATTTCCAGTTCTTACTTTCAAGATGATATTTAAACAATGTGTTTCTTAATACCATTAGTCAGTCCATATTATTCCAACCAATATAGATAATAACTATTCCTTGGTCACTTCTTTTGTTCTAAGCTCTTCATACACATATTCTACAAAAGAGAATGATTATACCCTTGCCTGCCTTTATAGATATATAAGTTAAGAAATGAAACTAATTGTAATCATTGATTTTATCTATATTTTCTTTACTTTCTTGAGACTTTCTCTCTCTCTCTCTCTCTCTATATATATATATATATATATATATATATATATATATACATTGAAATATGATTATATCCACTCCCCATTCTCTCCTGAAACTCCCTCCATGAACCACTACAATTTCCCCCTCCCAAGTTCATGTCGTGTGTGTGTGTGCATGTGTGTGTGTGATGGCTCACTAAATCAAGTTAGTACTGCTCAGATGTGTATGACTAAGGGGCCATCTACTGGAGCCTGGGAAATCTAAGAATGGAAACACTCTCAAAACAAATGCTTCTTTTCTTTTCTTTTCTTTCTTTCTTTTTTTTTGTTTTTTTTTTTTTTTTTGTTTTGTTATCATACCCAACAGCTTCTTGGTGCTAGGTCTCAAACCCAAGACAAACATCTGAGTTACCTATTTCACACATCAAACTGGACCTGGCTGCCAGGTTCTCTCAGCATCCTTCGGTCTTTCAGTTACAGGATCTTCCAGGATATCATGCCCTTTCTTTTTCTTTTTTTCACTCAGTGGGAGGTGGGGCCCAGAAAGTACCATGCCATCTATGCCAGAATTTTGGCTAGCTTGATTTTATGCAGGTTTTTCAGGTAATCACAGCTGCTGTAGGTTCATGAGTGTGGCATCCATGCCATGTGTATAAAACAGCCTTTCACAGGACTCCTCTCTATCTTGTATCTTTTGTGTTCTTTTTGCTGACTCTTCTGTAACTTTCTCTGATGGTGGGCTGTGTGGTGTGATCAGAGGATTAATAAAGATGTCACATTTAAAGCTGACAATTTATGTGTTTCTGCATTGGATTTTGCCCATTATTAAAAGAAGGAGGAGGACAGGAGGAGGAGGAGGAGGAAGAGGAAGAGCAACAGCTCTGACCAGCCTAGATAAAGGAATAAACATTTAGAAAGCAATTTGACAATGTAGCCATTTAAAATAAAAAAACACCAATAAAAGGTTCTACCTTTGAGCCTGGGACCTCCCCAGCCATGGTATTTTGATCAGGATTACAATACTGGGTATAAAATTTCCTCCTGAGGAGATCCTCACATTCAATCAGAAAGTACATGGTTACTCTATAAGAAGTTTGCTACTATTGTACCACTAAGAACATCTTATTTAGTGGGTCTTATTGCAGCAAGAAAAGTTCTATACTAGGGAGGACCATTGATGTCTTTTCTCCTTCCGTGTCCTGCATAGTACTTTCCAACACCATGACAGCCAGTCAGCAGGATAAATCTTCTTGTAACTTTGAGAATGATTTCCCTATGTCCTATAATCACTGTATGGAGACTTCAAGAATAGGGTCTTACTATGTAGTTATGGTGATTAGCCAAGGACAATGGCAACAGACTCAATTGTTTTAGATATTTCCGGAGCCTCTTTGAACAATAATACAAAGAGAGATATTTTATTACTTGCATTGCAGTTTTTATTTAATAACATATTTTCTATGAGCAGTACTGTCTACTGGGAAAGTTGTGTTTAGGGGCTCCTAACATGTGCCAATCAGTTGAATCATACTACCTAGGTTTTTCTCTAGCAGTTACTCAGTATTATATCTTAGTTTGAAGGTCTTGATCCTCTTGGAGTTGAGTTTTGTGCAGAGTGATAAGGATGAAGTTTCATTTTTTTGATTTCCCAGATTTCCCAGAATCAAATGTTCACAAGCCTATTTTCCAGTGATGTATATTTTTGACAACTTTGTCAAAAAAGAAAAAAGAAAAATCATATAACCATAAATGTATGGCCTTGTGTTTGGGTCTTTGATTCTACTCCATTACTGTGTGCATGTATTGTGTGCCAGGAATATCCTATTTATATTACTATGACTCTGCAGTGTAACTTTTCATCAGATATGGTCAGACCTCCACAACATTATTTTTGTGCAAGATTGTTTTGGCTGTCTTTGATCTTTTATGCTTTCATATTAATATTTGGGTTCTTTCTCCTGAGTCTATAAAGAATTACATTGGGATTTATCGGGGTTGCATTGAATCTGTACTTTGTTTTTGGTAAGATGGTCATTTTCCATGATCTTAAAATATCTTTCAATCTTTTAGTGTCTTCCTTAATATCTTTTCTTTGGTATCTGTAGAACTCTTTCATGTCTTTAGTTAAGTTTATTACAAGGCATTGTGTGTGTGTGTGTGTGTGTGTGTGTGTGTTGAATAGGATTGTTACTTTGTTTTTGGTATGTTTGTTATTAATATAGAAGAAAGTTGTTGAGTTTTGTAACATTCTATTTTGCTAAACATGCAAGCGTGTGTGTGTGTGTGTGTGTGTGTGTGTGTGTGTGTGTGTGTGTGTGTGAGAGAGAGAGAGAGAGAGAGAGAGAGAGAGAGAGAGAGAGAGAATAAACGCTAGGCATGTTTTTTAGTGGAGTCTTTGGATCTTTTATGTATAGAATTTTATCTTCTGAAAAAAGACAAAAGAGTCTACTGAATTATTCTTTTCCTCCATGTGTCATTTTCATTTCCCCCTCTTCATATCCCCCTAGGTAAGCCCAAGCACTATTTTGAATAAAATGGAAAAAAAAATAGTCATGTTTGTCCAGTTTTTTAATAATTGTGTTAGATAGGTTTGGGTTATAAAAAACATAACCAAAAATAAGTTGGGGGTGGGGAGTTTATTTAGCTTACACTTCTACATCTTAGTCTATCATTGAAAACAGTCAAGACAGGAATTCAAACAGGACCAGAACTAGAGCTGATGCAGAGACAATGGGAAGGGGGTGCACTTACTGACTCAGTCATCTGCTTGTTCAGCCTGCTTTATCATCAAAACCAGGACCACCAGTGCAGGGATGGTAAACCACAATAGTCTGGGACCTCCCACATAAATCACTAAGGAAATACCCTACTGGCTTGCCTATAACCTGGGCTTATGGAGGCAGAGAATGAGAAGGAACCAGAAGATTAAAACACATTATCAAAGTTAGTGGGAAGCCAAGCAGAGCAATTCAGTCAAAAGCTGAGGGAAGCCAATTTGAATAAGTCAGCTTGGAGAGGAGTTTTGAGCCAGAACAGCTGAGTTGAATCAGCTAGCCAGAGTTCAGGAAGAACTAGAAAGGGTGAGCTTGTTTAGTAGTAAGTTTCAGAGGCTGAAAAACTTCTAGACCTATAAAAGTTTGTATGGAAGCTAGAAACTTCCAAGAGTAGTAGTCCTAGATGAGCAGACAGAGACAATAAGCATTGGAGACAATAACAACAGGCAAACAAGAGATCCTTGAACATCTTTGGAAGGAATGGGACCATGAGATTCATGTAATACAAAAGAATACATGTTGGTCTTTGGAATGGCAATGGAAGCACCACAAACCTTATAATTTTCAGTAAATTATTTAGAAAATGTATAGAGCTGTCTTTTATAACAAAAAATTAAACATCCAATCTTAATGAACATTCAATGGTCTGTTTCCTTTTCAATCAATGGGCTATTTAAAGAGATTGTATTTTCCTATTGTCTTAGAGTTTCCACTTCTGTGAAGAAACACCCTGACCAAGACAAATATTATAAAGGACCACATTTAATTGGGGATGTGATTACAGATTTAGAGGTTAAGTCCACTATCATCATTGTGGGAAGCATGGCAACATCCAGGTGGAGCTGGGGGAGCTGAGATTTCTACATTTTGTTCAGAAGGCAAACATGAGACAACTGGATTCCAGGTACCTAAGAGAAGGGTCTCAAAGTCTGCCACAAAAGTGCCAAACTTCCTCTAACAAGGCCACACCTCCTATTAGTGCCACTCCTCAGGCCAACTATATTCAAATCACCACATCTGTCTTGCATAACATTATTTCTGTCTGAAAACATTGTTGTAATCAAGTTGTTTTAATTAGAGGATTGATATTCCATTTATTTAGCTTAGAAAATTATTCTCATTTTGTATTGATAATACTTTTAAGAGTTCAATCATTGCTACCTATGATGATACCAGCAAAGAAAATATCTTTTTTTTAACTGAATTCAAATTATGTATTTAGATACCCATAGTAAACGCCATGGAGAAACATAGGATATTGAAAGAAGTTGTAGTTTATTATTTTAAATTATATATTGTGCCTGGGATTGCAGAGATAGCTCTGTGGCTACAAAGCACTGGCTGTTCTTCCAGAGGACCCCAGTTCAATTCCCAATACCCACATGGCAGCTCACAGCTGTCTGAAATTCCAAGATCTGACATCCTCGAATAGACTCACATGCAGGCAAAACACCAATGCACACAAAAAATGCTTTTTTTTAAAAAAAAAAATGTATTACTTCTTTTAATTAGTGATACTCTAAGTATATGCCCTTTCAATTATCAAAGCTTTGTGCATATGTGGTGATTAATTACTTCTAAGTACGGTTTATAATCTAATGAAACACCATATTGAAAATAATGTAACTTGACTTTTTAATTAGGTTATAATTATTATTTCTTAACTCACATTGAAAATAAAAGATGAATGGCTTTCATTGAATTAAAATGTTAATTTTCTAGAATCAGCATTATTTGTACCAACACAGTTTACAAGAGCAGAGCTAATCTCTTAGATCAACCATCCTCTGTATTATAAAATTCATTGTTATAGCAATAAAACAATCAATGCTACTCTAATATTATATTGGAGAGGAAGGAAGAGCATAGGATTTAGATTTTAATTTCCTAGGGTTGATTTTTTTTAACAAACTGATGGAGACCATACAATTAATGAGGTAATAGTGGTGTGTTGTATTGAAAGTCCATAGAAAGCAAGCACATACATAAAGTTCCTTCCTGGACTGTGACAAAGATATAAGTACAGTGGCCACCAGGATTAGAGTTATTGTTTCCAAAAGACTTTTATTGCTCTGAGTCAAATCATTCTTTTTTCTTCTATGCATGCCTTGAGCAAATGGATAGCTATTTAATTAAAGTTGTATTATTTCATATATACAAGCACATAGATTTGTGTCTTGATGTTTTTATTTGTGTCCTAATCACAAAATTTTGTCTTAGTTGTTAAAAACTTTGAAGCTGCACTTTAATAACTTTGTAATGTTCCTCATTCTAATTAATTTTTAATATATCAAAGCTCAAATTTTTTTGAGACTCGCATCTCATTTTGCACAGTTACACCCCAAGAAATCTCTTTGCATTTAAATTTTTGTTAATCTTATTGTATGCTTGAGCTTTACTTTCAGCACTAAATGTTTTGCACTAAAAGACACTGAGGTTCTTAAATGAAATGCTGTTTAGAAGGGATACACACATTTATTATTTCCTTAGTGGAAAAGCATGACTGGCTTTGAACATTTAATTATTTAATCAAGTGAAGTTGAATAGTTTTTCAAATGCTGAGTTAAACTTGGAATTCCTTATGCTAACTGTCTTTTTTACTACTTTTCTATAGAAATTTTTCTTTTGTTTGACATAATTTTTTTTCTTGATACTTTGGGAATTTCACATCTTACTCCCTGATCACACTCACTTCCCAGACCTTCCATGTCTGTCTCCTCACACCCCAACAACAAAAAAGAAAAATAAAAAAGACAAGTCCAATTGTAAGTGTCCATGATTGGTGAAAGAACAATACCCCAGACTCAAAGTGTATGTAAGTGCAAAGAGTGTTTTATTCCACAGAAGTCCAGCATGTTGGGGTCTACCATCTACAAAGATGAGCTTGCAGGTCTGATTTAAAGCATATAAGGGGGAGAGGTAGGTGACCTCTATTTTAATCTGTTGACTCTATCTCTAGGGACATTCCAGAACCACTGCTGGGGGGCTTGAAACTTTTGCTGGGGAAGTCTGGAAACTGTTGCTAGGAAGTCTGGAAACTGCTGCTGACCTTGCCTCAGGCCAGGTGGAAGGGCAGCTTTTGAGGCCTGGACTTTCCTGGACTTGTCCAGTTCTTTGGAACAGACATTTAGGCCTAGACTCCTGAACTGCCAATTTGAAGTATGTCATGGAGTCAGCCTGTCTAAAAATATGTGTTATTTATATATTCACTGGAGCATGGTCAAACTCTCAGTGCTCTGCCCCTTTAATAAACCTGAATCCTAACCCTCTTGCATGCTAACCAGAAGCTATCAATTATAAAGAGCTAACTTTATCATCCTTATCACACTTTTAAGAGTTCCCTCTAATGACTTTCTGTTTAGCCTGTTACTTTAGGGCTTGGGGAGTTGTAACAGAAGCCTTTCATTCCGCTCTTTGTCTACTGTGCATTTGTAGTCACCAATATCACTGCCAAAGTAGCTTCCTTGTTCTTTACAGTTAGCAGGAGCACAGATCATGGGATTCTACAAGGTTCCCATCAATAGCACAGACCATGAACATAGTTTTGAGATAATATAATTAGGTTATTTCCCTCTGCCCTATTTTCCCTCCAAAGCCTCCCATATACCATTCCCCCTTATATTCAACCAAATCCATGCCCTCTTTTCTTTAACTAGTGTGGTGTGATGTGTGATGTAGTGCGTTTGTGTGTGTGTGTGTGTGTGTGTGTGTGTATGTGTGTGTGTATTCATTTCTAAATAAAAATAATAATACCTGCTAGTTCTGTATAATATTTACTTGTATGTGGTTACAATTTATGTAAATTCTGACATTCTCTCTATTGTTATGAACTCCAATTGTGTAAACTAGAGAATAAGCAAAAAAGCAAAATACCAAAAGGATATGGATTGATCATGAAGTCTTGGGGGGAAAAATCTACTGAAATATTACATCTAATTGGTTCTAGACTTGTATCTTAGTTACTTTTCTCCTGCTGTGATGAGACACCATGGTGTTTTGACACCTCAAACTCACTCCCACTGACACATCTCCTGCATGGCCTCATCTAATCCTTTCCAAAACAGTTCTACCAACTCAGAACCAAGCATTCAAACATAGGAGCCTATAGGGCCATTCTCATTTGAATTTCCACAATTTGTTAGTTATTTAAGTCATAAATGGTGTGATGGTTTGCATATGCTTGGCCCAGGGACTATTAGAAGGTGCGACCTCCTTGGAAGAAAAGTGTCACTGTGTGGGTGGGTTTGGAGACCCTCCTCCTAGCTGCCTGAGGGTGCTCAGTCTGTTTCTGGCTTCCTTTGGATGAAGATGTAAAACTCAACTCCTCCTGCATTATGCTTGCCTGGATGCTGCGATGCTGCCATGCTCCCTCCTTGATGATAATGGATTGAACCTCTGAACCTGGAGGCCAGCCCCAATTAAATGTTGTCCTTTATAAAACTCACGTTGTTCATGGTGTCTGTTCACAGCAATAAGACCCTAACTAAGACAAATGGCTCTAAAATTTAAGATCTACATTGTGGCTAAAGTTATATATAAGTAGACTATTCCATTAGCCCAGGAGTAACACAGAATAAGGAATTTGATACTGAGATTTCTGATACCTCCCTTCATCCACTCATTGAAATACTACAGAGACATGGAAAAAGACAGGGATCTACAAGGCTTTGCATGAAACATTTTGCATTTTAGAATCACATTTGCTCAGGATCAAAAAATGTTGAGAGTATTAATTAGGGTAGTTGTATGTTCAATACAGAAGTAGTAGGAGCATGAAATTTAATCAAAAACACACAACAATTATTGAAGTGTAAAGAAAGAAAGAAGGGACAAATGAGAGAGAGAGAGAGAGAGAGAGAGAGAGAGAGAGAGAGAGAGAGAGAGAGAGAGATTTACTCAGGAGAATAGTTAAGATATGAAAAACATGTCAGTTGTGTGTTAAAGGTAGCATGAGTTCAGAACACATGAACAAGGATGGCACAATCATAATGAGTGCACACAGTAGATCCAGTGAGGATGTTTAGTCAGAATACTGGCAGTACTGCAGTGGTGCCTGCACGTTAACATGCCCAATCAGTGTTGCCTATTGACAACATGGATCCTTCCTCCAGGAGCAGAAACAGAAAAGACAATGAGGAAATGAGAAGAAAGTCATTCCATCAGCTGAAAGGAGTAGTCATAGTTTTGAGGGCTTATCACAAACACTGTTCTATTGCTGTGAAGAGACACCATGACTATAGCTTCACAGATTTAGTCCATTATCAATCATCATGGTGGGAGCACAGCAGTACACACGGCACTAGAACAGTAGCTGAGAGCCACATCCTGATCTGCAGGCAGAGAAACAGGCAGAAACACACAGAGAAAGAGACAGAGACAGAGAAACAGACAGAGACACAGACAAAGATATAGAGAGACAGAAAATAGATATAGTGTACTGGCTGCTTTTGCGTTTCAACTTGATATAAGCTGGACTTATCACAGAAAAAGGAACTTCCCTTGAGGAAATTCCTCCAAGAGATGCAGCTGTAAGGCTTTTTCTCAATTAGTGATCAAGGTGGGAGGACCCAGCCCATTATGGGTGGTGCCATCCCTGGGCTGGTGGTCCTGGGTTCTATAAGAGAGCAAGCTGAGAAAGCCAGGGGAAGAAAGCCAGTGAGTAACATCTCTTTGTGGCCTCTACATCAGCTCTTGCCTCCAAGCTCCTACCCTGTGTGAATTCCCTGACTTCCTTTGGTGATGAACCGCAATGTGGATGCGTAAGCTAAATAAACCCTTTCCTCCCCAACTTGCTTCTTGGTCATGATACAGGAGTACAAACCCTGCCTAAGACACATAGACAGAGGCAGACACACACACACATACACACACATGGGGGGAGGGAGAGGGGAGGGGAGGGGAGGGAGAGGGAGAGGTTTCTAGGACAGTTTTATTCCCTAGAGATCAAGCATTCAAATAGATGAGTTTATATGAGACATTCTTATTCAAAGTCACATCTTAATGCAAAAAGGGCATTCAATCCACCTTCAAAACTGTAACTTCCTGCAAAAGCAAAAAGCAAATTACATACTTCCAACATTCATGACAGAGAATATGTACATTACCATTTCAAATGGAATAAAAGGGAGCATAATGAGGAAATACTGGACCAAAACAAGACCAAAAACTTGCAGGGAAAATTCAAATTCTGTACCTCCATGTCTAATGTCAACAGTCTTCAGATTTCCAACTTCCTTTCAGCTTTGTTGACTGATCCCACCCAGCTAAACTTACTGTGCTTACAAATGCAAGCAGATTTCTAAATTTATTTTCTATGTAAAAAAAAAAAAAAAAAAAAAAGTACTTTGCTGTCTTCTACCAAGAATCAAGGGTCTAAGGTCATAAAAACGCTGACTCATGGGATAATCAAAAGGGAACCTGAGGTAATGATTGAATTGATATGTAAATTAAAGACTGGGCTTTGGTCTGCAAAAGCTGAGCTATCTACTCAGCTGTCTGGAGAGTCAGCTTGTGCAGAACACAGAATTATCAGCTTGTATCCAAAATTGGCTTCAAGTCATTTCTTCCACCCCTCCCAAACACCCCTTCTTCAGGACCCCCTCTCTAAGCCAAGCCTGGTCCTGTGGTGTGTGTGTGTGTGTGTGTGTGTGTGTGTGTGTGTGTGTGTGTGTGTGTGTGTGTGTGTGTGTTAAATTTATTGAAATGATTTAAAGGCTCAAGTCTAGCTAATCCCCAGAAATTGCTGCCTGTGAAGGAAAAGTTCAAGAATCCAAGTTGTTTACTCCACAAGGCTGGATGTTTCAGCTGGTCTTCAGTATATACTAAAATCCCAAGGAAGTAGGCTGTAATGCCAGTGAAGGAATGGACTTGCTATCAAGGACAAGAACAAGCAGGCAAAGAGAGAGAGCTTCTGTCTTCCATGTTCTTTACATAGGCTGCCAGTAGAAGGTGCGATCCAGATTATCTTCCCACCTCAAATGATCTGGAGTTAAAGTTTTATCTTCCCACCTCAAAGATCTGGATTAGAAGTGGATCTTTTCATTTAAAATTGTTTAACTAAGAAAAAAACCCTGAGAGGTGTACGCAGTTATTTGGATTTTAGTTAATTCCAGATATAGTCAAGTTGGCAACCAAGAATAGCCATCTTACCTCATATACTTGATTATATCAGCAATATTTCCATTCCAAGTAAAATTTCATTCTGAATTGTCTAAGACTGATACTTTAGAATCAGGACGGGTGATAATTGCATCTCTAAATATGTCCTCAATTAATACCATTTTTCATCTCAAAATCCAACTCCAAAGAAGATTCATAGCTAACATGTCATATCACCTATTAATATAATCTTCATTTTTACAATTACTAAGAATTCAAAGATAGTTTGTTTCCAGTGGTCACATGAGCAGTGACTAATACAGAGTCTCATATGAATTTATTTAGCTCCGATCTTTTGGCTTTCTCTTTTTTAAGAGAGAGAATTAATGTATGTCCCCCTTAAAGGTATATTTAAGTCTCAACCCTTTGTCCATGAATGTGACATATTAAAAAGAAAATGGGTGTTAAGTCATTGAAATTTTTGCAAGTCCTAAATCCAGTGTTTGTTATAGTTATATTAGTAGAAAAGAGGACACATGCTCATCATTGGCCTCCCACAGAATAATTTTTACAGACGAGATTCCCTAGATGTCAAGTGATGAGTCACCTGAGACTTTTCTCTTTGTCCTTGACCCCTATTCTCCTCTCCTTGAGCTCTTGTATGACTGTAAACGGAACAATTGTTTTTCTTTTCTCATTCTGTGTAGTACAGACAATAATGTGTCTCTCTGAGGGCTGTTGTCGTGGCAAGGCTATTCCCCTTCCTATTACTTTGCTGCTTGCTAGTTTGTTCTTAGAACCAGTAAACCTTTAAAAAGAGCCTCAGTGTGTCGATGCATCATTCCAATCTCTATGTCCTTACGTGACCTTCTTTATTGTGTTCCTATGTATCTATGCATTTTTATTGTGACTATCGATATTATTGTTGTTGTTGTTGTTGTTGTTATTATTATTATTATTATTATTATTATTAAACACTGGTTAGCACACTTCTTTAATTCCAGCATCTAGGAGGCATAGGCAGGTGGATCTTTGTGAGTTCAACATAGTGGCTTTCAAGCTGGCCAGGGCTACATAGTGAGAACAGATCTCAAAAAAGCTGCCCCCACCAGACGGGCCTCTGAGTAAGCCTGTAGTCCATTTTCTTGGTTAATGATTGATATGGTAGGGCTGGGCTTACCATGGTCATGCATGTGTTTATAATACATACATGAATACATACATACATATATAATGTATATAATATAATATATGTGTGTGTATATAATGTATATTTTACACTCACACACATATATACATATATATGTGTATATATATACATATATATATATATATATATATATATATAGTGCTTTCATTCTTCAATCTCAGTTCCTAAAGGATCTAAAATCTAATAACATACAAATTGAGAGGCGAAGTATTCAATACATGAGCCTCTGGGAGACATCATATATCTAAACCATAACATAGGACAAAAAGGACTTTCAAAAAGTAATGAAGCGGAGACTTATATATTTGTTTACTTACATTTCAAATATTATTCCCTTTCCCAGTTTCCTATCCATAAGCCCCCCATCCCCTCCCCATCCCCCATACGGTTATTTCCCCCATCCATCCCCCTTACTGCCCCCCCATATTCCCCTGCCCTGGGGGTCCAACCTTGGCAGGACCAAGGGCTTCCCCTTCCACTGGTGCCCCAACAAGGCCATTCTCTGCTACATATGCAGTTGAAGCTGAGACTTTTGAAAGCTTTAGAAGACTTATCATTTGCTTCTTTTGTGTCTATTTCTCTTATCCTCACTAGGAAAATCATTGCTAAGAATCTTATTTATTATTTAGGATTCACCTCATTTGGAGAATATATCTGAAGTAGCATTTGATGCTACTTTGCTGATCACTGATCCTTTAATAATATATTGTCATTATCTGTAAGAAACAAAATTTTGACTGAACAATTGTGATGATAGCATTCAGGCCTTCTCAATTACTAACTTCTTGCCTAAGAAATTTTACTTAAAACTCTAAATGCTCTAAGCTATTCTTAGCTGGTTTAGCAATGGGATTGTTTATGATATTGTCATGGTTTCCCACTCATAACAACTAAACTCACTTCCTTATGCCTATACAATTCATGTGGTAACACTTCTGTCTTAGTTAGGGTTTTACTGCTATGAAAAGACACCATGCCCAAGGCAAGTCTTATAAAAGATAACATTTCATTGGGGCTGGCTTACAGGTTCAGAGGTTCAGTCCATTATCATCAAGGCAGGAACATGGCAACATCTACGCAGGCATGGTGCAGCAGGAGCTGAGAGTTCTACATCTTCATCTGAAGGCTGCTGGTAGAATACTGACTTCAGGCAGCTAGGGTGAGGGTCTTATGCCCACACACACAGTGACACACCTACTCCAACAAGACTGTACCTCCTAATAGTGCCACTCCCTGCGCCAAGAAATACACAAACCATCACAACGTATATAAAATATTTTCATTTATTAAAAAATTAGAATGTGTACAATTTTTAGATTAAGTTTGGATATTGTAAAAACTTTTATTCACCAGATGTAATTGTCATCTTCGAGGCTTATTGCTAAATAAACTCACCTTTTATTCATTATCTCTTTCTGAACTTTGACTGGCTAGTTCAACTAAGTTGTTCAGGCCCAAACTCCTCTTTAAGCTAACTGATTCAAACTGGCTTCTGAAGGAATTGCTCTGCTTGGCCTCAAACTGACTCTGACAATCCGTTCTAATCATCTGGCTTTCTCATTCTCTGGCTTGTTCTCTCTCCACCTGTGTATAACTTGTTCTCTCTGCAACCTATCTCTGTAAAACTGCCCTGGTCAAAAGTGTCCCACTCCCTCTTTCTGAACTGCTAGCTTAAGTTGCTTTTCTTTCCTGTGTTGTTCTTATGTTGTTCTTATGTGAGTTGAGCATATCCCATCTCTGACTCATTTTGTCAAACCTTTCTCTGATTCATCACTTTGTCTACCCCTCAATTAGAAGTCACTTTCAAATATGGATGCTTTTTTCTACAAACTAACTTTACCTTCATTGTTTTGGATTAAAGATATGTATGAAGGGCATGCCTATTTTCCATCCAGAAGCATTAAAGGTGTGTCATTCCATGGAATCACACAGACCTAGAAGTCTCTAGATACGATCCCTTGTCACAGCAGCCATATTTCTGAATTAAAATTCCTCTAGAGGATATGACAATCCAATTGAGGTTCTAATGGTTTCAGATCTTTCCAGTGTGTCCTGTTATGGGTTCAGGATATTTCTTATCAGCTGCAATAATAAGTCTCAAGAGGTAAGTGTTTTATGTTTCACAAATTTGTTATTGTTTCCTGAGGATAGAGAAACGTGAAAAGAGATGGTATGAATTATACAAAAATACAATTTTTAAAAAATATCAAACATTATCAAATTAGGTCTACTTATCCATTTCCTCCTTAGACTTCGTATAAAGCTATTACCATAAATTACCAAGGCAGGGAAAGTTTCAGAATCATAACAACACAATTAATACCTAATAGCTTTTCACATAAATGAGTTTGACACTTACAAGGCACGATGCTTTTGTTTATTGCACATTAACAATCACTTAAATGCTATCCTTTCCCCCAGCTTCCAACACAGCAAATGAATCATCTCTTCACATTCATTACTCTCACTATAGTTTAGTTTTGGTTTTGTTTTTTTTTAAGAGCTAACAAAGGGAAATTCTATACAAGATAAATAAGTTTTCAGGTAATTTTACACTTTATAAGAAGAAAAAGGCAAATTAATGGTAATGGTTATCTTTCTATGCTTTTCTAGTTGTAGTCAAAGCACCAGACGTTTCCTAAGTGTTTTAGTGTAGGCCAAGTCCTGCCCTAGTGCTGGGAGTACAGAGAGTGACAAAGACACACACCCTATCACAGGTAAGACATGGTTAGGCCTAAGACCAACACGTTCTTCTGACAATATAATGGGTTTTTAAATTGATGCCTATGCTCTTCAGATCATATTTTAAGTTTTTCTTGAAAAAAGAATCCCCTATCATCTCTCTAAAATGGTTATCTGTGCATATCATTGTGAACCACATCCCCATGATCAGGGTGCTGTGGCAATCTCCAGTGAAAAAAATTAGTAGAGATTTCAGAGTTTCTCACGTCACACTTTCTCTTCTGAACACTGATAAACATTTTTAATATCAAAATCCATGTATGAGCCTTTCTGAAACCTGGTGGTGCATGCTGGGGAGCTTTGTCCAGTCGGTTCTATCCTGACTCGCCGCTGTTTGCTCTTGCTGAGGAACAAGTCGGTCAGGAAGCTACACCTCAGCCATGGCATTTAAAGATACCGGAAAGACACCCTTGGAGCCCGGAAGTGGAGATTCACTGAATTCGAATCATGCTCATCAGCTGCAACGTTAAGTCGCGGGGGAAGTTTTGTTTGGACTTGATCAGAGGCACAAAGGAGAAGAATCTGAAAGTGAAAGGACCGGTTCGCATGCCTAACAAAACACTAAGAATCACTACCAGAAAAACACCTTGTGGTGAAGGTTCCAAGACATAGTATCGTTTCCAGATGAGAATCCACAAGCGACTCATTGATTTACATAGTCCTTCTGAGATTGTTAAGCAGATTACTTCCATCAGTATTAAGCCAGGAGTGGAGGTTGAAGTCACCATTGCAGATGCCTAAATCAACTGTCTAAATAAATTGACTTAATTGTTAAAAAGAAATCCATGTATGAGCTCAGGAAATAATTCAATGGATACAGCCGTGTTGGACAAACTTAAAGATCTGAGCTCAAAGGCCCAGAACCAAGATTTCAGGTAAAAGTTGATTAGGCATGGCAACTCCTCATAATTCCAAAACCTGGAAGCACAGTCAAGGCACCCTGGGTCAATGTGGCCAGATAGATTAACCAAATCAGCATGCTCGGTGCTCAGCAAATCATTCTACCTCAATAAAATGGAGAGTGAATGAGGAAGTTGTACAAGTCAACTTCCATCCTCACATATACCGACATGGTGTACCCACACATATCACAGTGGGGAAACATAGGCAAAGAACATGACCAAGAAAAGCTGCCAACCTTGTGGCAGGCAAGAAATAGAGAAAGAGGTTTTGTTTTTCTTGCTTCTGTTTTAAAAGACTAAAAATAAGGTATGCCCTTCCAATATCCTTGGTACCCTATTCCTGTCTTCGTTTTACCAGACTTCATCTGGTAGTTCATTCAGCCAAAAATGTATCTGTGGGTTAATGCACTGTGGAAGTTAGCAGTCTCATCACCCAGTTATCTCTTCATAAAGTGACCAATGGATCTATGATACTTTGGGAAATGCACCATATTGAAATTAGCAGAGTTATCACAGTTCTTATTTTGTTGTTTCTATGACTCACAAGCATATGAAATAACTTTTATTATCTAAAATAGTGCTAAGCTTTACATAAAAGAAAGGCAAATGTCTATTAGGAAGTTTAAGTGAAGGTCTGTGACGTGACTAATGAGATAAATCTTATTCTACATGTATCCAAATGTATTTCAATAAAGACTCAGAGGACTGGAATCTAAATCACTAAAAATTACAATCCCTCATTAAATATTTCAATCATAAGTTTACATTGATGGAGTAAGCAGATTTTATTTTATGTATGATATTCATAAAAAGTATGTTTCTGGGACTTTGCTGTAAGGCTATTAAAATAAAGTGGCTTAAATTAAAACATTGGCTGAATAGCATGGTGATCGTATTAGTCAATATATAGTTTAAAAGCTCCATGAGCTCTAGTGACTATACACAGATATTTAAGCTTTTAGAACCTTTGCTTATCAGTCATTAAAATGATATGACCACTACACAGATGTAGAATAATGATGGACATGCACAAGATATGGGTTATAAATCTAAAGTGGTGACATGCCACCCTTTGTTATTGGCTTTACAAAGATATAAAACATAAATGGAGCTGAATCATAGGATGAAAAATCAATAGAGCCCTGAACTGGTTCTGAATCATGTTCTCTCAACATGACAGCATTTTGGCATGTCATTCTGATGACACACACAGTGGATGCATAGAATATCAATGATCTCCCTTTATCAGAGTTCCCAAAACTAAAAATTGAAGAGATATATATATATATATATATATATATATATTTCTCAGTTTCCTTATCAACAGAATAACCAGGACTGTCATCCTCACTTCTTTTACCACAGCTCATCCAAGGCTTGACACTTTCTGTGGAGACGTGCCCAGACACAAAGGAAAGAGATGCTACCAACCAGGGATACCACCAGCACACAGGATTCCCTCAAAAAAAAAAAATCTCTAAAACTTCACAGGTTGAGTCAAATGGGAAAGAAAGAAACATACGCTAGGATAAAGAGGACAGTTTATGAGGGCAGGCATTGTAAGTTTCCAAATAGTTAATGAGTGTAGGCATCACTGTGAGTGACTTCTGGGTCTGCTGCACAGAATAGCACTACAATGAATGCCATTGAATATAGAAAACAGAATGTGATGAAATATCCTATTATATTAATATTTTAAAAAATAAAAATTGAAGTTGAATTGTAAGGGCATTTAGCTGATGGCCTTGAATTTATATAGATGAACACCATTGAATGATAGTAGACTAAAGTAAGATGGACAGGTAAAAGAAGCCTTTGTGCAAGAATACATTGAAAGAGTTTGCTAGGAAAAATGGCAGGCAACTGGCTTGCTCTCCTTTCCCAAGAAAGCATTTCCTTGATTTTGAGGAAATGAAGTTTATATTAACTACGGGATAGCTTAGGTTTAAAACTGTTGTCCAACACATGGTGAATTGTTAATGGTTTCCTTCTACATTATCAGGGAGAACTCTACGAATAATTCAGAAACACATTTTATCTATCAAAAAATACTCTTCCCAGCTTGAAAGGGCTCGAGACCCCTTATGAACAACAATGCCAAGCAACCAGAGCTTCCAGGGACTAAGCCACTACCCAATGACTATACATGGACTGACCCTGGACTCCGACCTCATAGGTAGCAATGAATATCCTAGTAAGAGCACCAGTGGAAGGGGAAGCCCTTGGTCCTGCTAAGACTGAACCCCTAGTGAACGTGATTGTTGGGGGAGGGCGGCAATGGGGGAGGGGGGAGGGGAACACCCCATAAAAAGAAGGGAGGGGAGGATTAGGGGGATGTTTGCCGGAAACTGGGAAAAGGGAACAACATTCAAAAATGTAAATAAGAAATACTCAAATTAATAAAAAAAATAAAATAAAATAAAATACTCTTCCCTACTTTGTATATTAATGATAATTCTACCACTCTATAGGCTTTATATCATTATATTATATTTATTATATTATATGCAAACAGCTATTTCATTATATTTTCAGAGTATTGTTTTTGTTCTTCTCTCTTTGATTCATTCATCATTTCTCTTTATAACACATTCTCTCTTGAAGCAGACAAGGGTAAAAATATCTCAGCTACCTGTGATCTCACCTCACTTGAGCTATGGGTTCACTAGAGAACCCTGTATAAGTCAGGGTTCTCTAAAGTAACAGAAGCAAGACTCGTGTAATTGGCTTAATGATCTGACATTTATATATATATATGATTATATATATATATATATATATATATAGAGAGAGAGAGAGAGAGAGAGAGAGAGAGATATATTAAAACAAGTTACAGATTTCAGGCCAGCTAGTCCAACAATGGCTGTCTATGAACAGAAAGACAAAGAATCCAGTAGTTGCTCAGTCAGTGAGGCTGGGTGTCTCAGCTGGTCTTCAGTATATTTCGGAATCCTGAAGAAGATGGCTCTAAGGCCAGTGATGGAATGGATCTGCTAGCAAGGGAAGGCAAGCAAAGAGCCAACGCTTCTTTCTTCCATGTTCTTGTATGGGTTTTCAACAGAAGGTGTGGCCCAGAATAAAGGTGTGTAATTCTTCCCCAAGTTCTGAATTGAAGGCATGTGTCTTTCTACTTTCAAGGTCAGGACTAGAAGCAGATCTACTCACTTCAAACTAACCAAAAAGAAAAGAAAAAAAGAAAATGAATAAAACCTCTCTCATAGGTGTGCCCTCCATGTGCATCTCCACAGAGCTGCATGCACAGCCCTCTCTGGAATGATTGGTCACCCCAACCTGTAAACCTATAATTCCTCAGTAACTCCCCTTTTTAAAATTTTGAGATTATAATCTAACTACAGTTTTTTAATTTTTGAGATTAATATAACTCCCATTCCTTCCTCCAACTCCCACATCTCCTCCCCAAACCCCTTCAAACTCATGGTCTCCTTTTTTATTAATATATAAATATAGCCTACTTAACCTGTATTATCTTATTTGTACATATTTTTTCAGGACTCCCCATTTGGCATTAGACTATTGGCGTGGTTTCGTCTGTGGAAGGCTTCCTCCCCTGTTGCTCACAGTTCTTAACATAAGGTTGGGGCCTCATAGTCTCTTCTGCATCCACCTTGGCACGTCCATTGCTGTCATCCTTGTTCAGCTCATGTTTTAGCAGTCATGCTGATGAGGCTTTATTGGTGTAGCATCTGATGGAAAGCACAATCTCACTTGAAAACACAATCTCACAGGAAACTCCCTGATCCCTGCCTGGCTCTTAGCATTTTTCTGCATCCTCTTCCAGAATGTTCTCTGAGCCTTAGTTAGGGGAGTGTTCTGTAGACATATCTATTGGGACTGGGCTCTACAAGTCTGCATTTTGGTTGGTTGTGTTTCTCTGAAGTGGTCTGAATAACTCCTTCTTTTGTGTTCAAACAAATCCTGGAATATATGTGAGAACTAGGAGCAGTGGGGTCAATCCAGTCTGGAGTGATGTATAGTATATGCAAAATTTATTCCTCTGCCTCTCAAGTATTACTATTGCTATTACTTTAAACCAACAGATTGTTATGAAATGCAAAACCCTCTGAAAAGCTGTCTTGGGTTGACCATGTGGCACAAAACTGTAATTTTAGTTCCAGGGAAAGGGAACACAGGAGGAGCAAAAGTTCAAAGTTATCCTTAGTGAATGCATAGTGAATTTGAGGCCAGGATTCATGAGACCTTGTCTTGAAAATTCAAAGGAAAACAAACAAAAGAACCCCCCTAAAATTCTGGCCCAGAGTTGGTTCCATTAGTTTGTGCATGTACCCCCAGCACTGACCTTGCAAGACTCATGTAATTGATTTAATGATCTGACATCAACTACTTGAGACCTTTAATAGTTTATAAAAGTGTCCCTATGTGTCCCTCCTGTATCTTCTACAACAGACCATGCATGTTATGGAGAAAATATTAAAACTATAATGGAAATAAGTTCTTCTTATGCCCTTCTGAAAGCCATATGAAAACTCACAGTCCCTGAAATGCAAATGACTTGGCGCAGACCTGGTGCTGACTCCTCCATGCTTCTGCTTCTCACTCTTCTGCTTCCTTGCGTCGGCGGGTTCCCCTGCAAACCTAGTTGGGCTTTAGTTTCCGCAGCTGAGAATAAGTGATGACTCTCTACGGTGACTAGAAACCAACATGAGGAGTTTTGAGAAGACCCTGACTCCTTTAAGATAGAACCTGGCAGCACCATTTTAAAGCTGTCTCTATGGTTAAGATGTCTGTTTCTAATTGAGAACATAATATACGGTGTTGTTCAATGAACAGTGTAAATGGACGCCATTTAATCCTTTAAAGACCTGAACAGCAACAACAAAAATAAAGGACAAATTAGCTTTCACTCTCTGAGCTGTGACATCTATTTTCTTTGCTCACAGACAGCAGACTCTACATCATATCATCAGACATGGGCTTCTCAGGCCACCGGCTTGGCGAAGAACTACATCACCTGCTTTCCTGAGACCGCCACCTTGCAGACAGATCAGGGACTCAGTTTATATAAACCTGTGATCTAATCCTTCCTATAAACCTACATATCACATTTCCTGTTTTGCTGAAGGCCATAAGACTGTGTATCAGTTACTGTAGTGCCCACCTGAGAGACGGAAGAAAAGAGCTTTGATCCTGTGGCTGTTATTATCAGTTGGCTAAATGTGGCTTTATAACTCCTGAGTCCTTTCATAGTGTACATGAAAGAGTCAGGAGAGAGAGGTGTGGTGTCGGATACTGGGTTGTGTCAGGACCATGTCTGCTTGAAGCTCACTTCAGCAGCAGGGTCCCAGAGGCAAAGACCCACCACAATGATCTCCCTCACTGGGACTCAGCACTCACAGATCTATAGATCCCAGAACACCAGCTGACATCTTTGTGGGTGCATGTGCCAAAGACAGAGTGAATTGGAATGAGGTCGATATTATTAGAGTTAGATACTCCGTTTCAAAGCAATATCACAGTTGGGAGGCTGGGTTAAATATCTGAAGAACCATGGGAGAGCTGAGCGCATACAGCACGAATGCTGTCAAGGGCAGCCATTGTTCTGAATGTCCTCCCACAGACAAAACCATAAGCAGACAGCCAAGCCTACTCTGCCAGCTCTCTTCAACTGCTGTAACGTTGATCCATAAAGTTAGCAGGGATAGCATTTTATTCTAAATTAGGCATCTTTTAAATTATTGCTACATAAGACAGGAAATATCACATTCTCCCTGCAAGCTAGTAATCATCAAAAGTTTTAAGTAAACTTGGCTGACTAAAATTATATAGAGAGGTTCTTTCTCTGTTTAAGACAAATCTAAACACATGGAAATCTTGGCCCCTGGCAGCTGGCAGTAATTCCCAGAGACATATTGTAAATAAATGATTCTCTGCTATACTTGTTTAGTGATGACAGCAGGTCCATAGAGCAATCTTAGCGCTGAGAAAGAGAGCGGGTGAGACTTTCACATAGAAGCAATGCAATCAACACAGAAAACAGTGAAACAAAACAGTCGTTACATAGTTAAATTATACTCTCTCCTCTCACCTAGGAAATTTCCACCAGCTCTTTCTATCAGTAACCTGCAAGGGTCTTTTCTGCACTACGTGCTTTTCTCCCTCTTTCTCAGGCCACATATCCTGAGTACTGATGCTGTTCAGAGCCCTGACCCAGAGAGTGACAGCAAGATGATCACGTATCTAGCAAATCACCAGAAACCCCACCTCTCAGGGAGGTTGTGCTTAAAATAGCAAGCGGACATATTTTTCAATGGTGAAGAAAGAGTATTTCCAAGAGCAGTCAGTGCTCTTAACCACTGAGCCATCTCTCCAGCCCTAGTTTTTCCAAAGGTTTTCAAAACCCATATTTATCCTGTGATTGAATCCTTGGAAAGAATGTTTATATCGAGACGCTTGAAGTGTAATTGACTTGCTTGTCGCTCTGTGTGCAATTAGAAGACACCACTTTCCATCTGTTTTAAAATGTGAACACCCACAATGGCTATAAGTAGCCATTTTCCCATAAGTTTCTCTGTAGTGCGACAATATATTTTTGCTTATAGGGGAGTTTCATACTGGCTCAACAGCATGTAGCTACCACACAAGATTCCTTTTACTCCATAGTACAAGTGGAACAGTCACCACAAAAGTCACTGTCTGTGTACAGCTGTTTGATGTAAATTTATTCTTAGATTCAGATACTGTAGCTTGATGTGGCATGTTCTCCAAAGTCTGGACCCTCAGGCAACAATGTTCAGAGGTTAGAAGTGACTCCATCTTGAGGGCTCTGACCTTAACCGTGGATTCGTTTATTCCTGTGTTCACAATCTGATTTGTCAAAGGAAGTAACAGAAACTTAGGAAAGGAGGTCTAGCTGAAGAGTGTGCTTAAGAACTTGCTACATCTTGCCCCCTGCCTCTTTCTCCCATCCTCATCTGCTTCAGCCAGAAGACGAACAATTTTTCTCTACCATGAACTGCCTGCCCACCATGGCATTCAGATTTGACTCAGGCATTCTGTGGTGAAGCTAGGCAACCACAGATGGAAACTCTATAGTCATGAGTTGAAGTAAAATGTTGCTCTCAGGTGATTCTATTACCTAGGTATGGAAGTCACACCTATAATTCTGACATTTGGGAGGCTGAGGCCAAAGGATAAGGAATTCTGGGACAGACTCAGTTCATGATGAGTTTGGGATCAATGTGAAATACATGAAACTTTATTTCAAAAATAGCAAAAACAGACTCTCTCTATCTCTCTCTCTCTACACACACACACACACACACACATATATGATGGTTATCAACATTCAAGATATATATTCTTATATTGTATCAGTATTTATATACTGACTTATATAAGGACATTATATTCTCAGACTCAACATAAGCAGAAGCTTAGTTTACAATGTAAAAGGTAAAGATCATCCAAAATGAACCCTTGGAGAAAACTCTAGAAGGTAATGTTTCGTACTTTGCTTAATTCTGGATAACTCATTTATTCGCTACATCCCCACTGATCATTAATTAAGATGAAGCAATATGGTATGGCACTCCTTGCCCCAGAATCTGGGTTATTGTTAATCCAGCAAACCATAGCAGTGTTTGGAAAGTCTGTCACCTGAGCTATAATATACAGGCATGGTACAAAAATATTTAAGCATTTAACTGCTTAAATGCTGTCACTGTAGCTTTTAAGTAAGTCTTCTGGAGAAGAAGTGACCTGCAAACTTGCCCACATTTTTACACATTGGCAAATTGAGCAGCAACCTTATTTTACTCCTTCTTTAGGTCCAATAAGGCTACAGTTGCTATGGTACTTTCTTTGTCCTGTGGGTCAGCTCAAACCATTCATCTCAGAGAAAAAAGCAGAATGGTATATGAAAGGCTTGAAAAGTAGGACTTAGAGGATGAATAAGGAGAATAAAGGAATATAAGACCATACTTAGGGGGAATAACTTCTAGTGTTCAATATGGTGTCTGACACTAATTAAGTGTATATTATATAGCCTATATTGTTTACACACACACACACACACACACACACACACACACACACACACACACACACACACACACATATATATATATAAACTAGCCACTTACAGAGAAACTGAAGACATGATGCAGAGTGATAAGGTCAAAACATTTGCAGATGAAGCAACCTTGACCCAGTGACTGCAGACTCACTTTTGTTCTATCCCATCCAGTTCCTCAAAACTCAGACGGCCTGACACTCACTAGCTAAAAATAACATGATCTTTTGCAAAGGAAATATTTAAGGCTTCCTATAAAGCTACTTACTCAGAGCCTTTAAATCTGCACTGTAAATGCAAAGACTCTACCAAGGCCACTAGAAGTTCTATCCTCCTATTTTAGTCTCTCATTGTAGACTATAGGCAGGCCGTCAAGGATTATCAACATCTGAGCACAGTCTTTAGTGGGGATGAAAGAGATCAAGTCAAACTTGACAGAAGCAAAGAAAATATCGATTACCACCTTCAATATCCTAAGAGATTGAAGAAAAGTTAGTACAACAATTAAAAAAAATAGAAAGGCTTTTAAAAGCAAAGAAATGAACCAGCCAACACACTCCTCACTATATGAAATGAACCGGCCAGCACAGTCCTCACTCTATGCCTCAAGGAATCTAAGCGAGCAGACAGCAGAGATACCTGTTACCTGTGTGCCAATATTTGTCAATGTTTGCTAAATAAAGCACTGTTAACAACTAAGAAATGTAGCCAGCCCCTCTGTCCACCAAAAAATGGATGGATAAAGAAAATGCGTTTGTGTGCGTGCATGCATGCGTGCGTGCGTGCGTGCGTGCGTGCGTGCGTGCGTGCGTGCGTGCGTGCGTGTGTGTGTGTTTAGTTTAATGACTTTGCTTTTCTCCTTTTGTTTTACTGGTAAAAAAAATTATTAGTTTTAGAACCTTAATTTAATAAGGAAACAAGAGCCCAAAGGGAAAAAAATGCACCTCTCAGTAACACGTATAATTAAAAAATCTGGTGACTTCTAGAAAAATACTCGTTTTAACAAGTGACAACAGGGATTGTTCTTGTTGTTTTGCTTTGTTTTGTTTTGTTTTAAGACAGGAGTCCTCACATGTTGCCCAGGCTAGTCCAGGGCTTCTAGGATCCTTTGATCTTCCTGCCTCAGCTTCCCAAGTAAGTTAGGCTGCAGACAAATGCCACTGCATCTGGCCTAACAACTAATATTATTTATTATTAGCTAATCACCCTTATTCTCTACATTCTTAAAACTAAAAAATATTATTCTGGTTGGGTTTGTGCTCTTGAGCCTTTAAGGGCTCGTTTCCTTAGCTTTTGCTTGCACCTACAGTGAAGACCATTCACTTTGACGATGGGAGCATTTGGTCACAGCTTACACAAAAATGGTTCTAACACAGAGATTCTGAAATGAGAAGAGTTAGGTATTCCATTGGAGGACTAGGTGGTAACCTCTCTGCCATCCAAAACAGGAGAATCCAATGCATTGAAACAGGACCTTTTCTTACAATGTCCATTCAAAGTTAGATATAATAAAATACAAGCGCCACACGAAGGAAAATAGGATACAAAATTCATGCATGTGCTCTTTCTGTCCTGTCAAAGAATAAATATGACTCAGTGTATTCTGTTTCAAAGGTACTGACACGTTTAAATGATTACCTTTCAAATGGGAAAAGAAAAACTAACCCCTAGTACACAGAGGTCCGCCAGATGTCTAAGGCACTTCTCTGCCTAGGTGTTGACAGCAGCAGCTTTCTTACTAGAGGTCAGCTAAGATGATGTGCTTAATATAGTGATGATGAGAATAGCTAATAGAAACTAGTCAGACCGTTTCAGGGTAAGGGACCCCTAGAGTTAACATTTTTTCTTGGCTAAAAACTAGAAATGTCCCTGGCCTTGTCAGCAGCTCTGTCCTGACAAGAGGCAGGAGTTGCCAGATGTCAACATGTCATAGGTTCTGCCTAAGCCAGAGGCAAGGGATGCCCGTAAGACGGCCTAGTCTCCTGGTGGGATGTAAAACCACGCCAGGAAGTTTGGTAAGATAGAGCTGGTTGAGACTCAGAGACTCATTGGGCACACACCTGGGGCTTAGGTGACTCCCAGCTCCCTGCTAGACTCCTGGCTTGAAACACACACATGTCATGCTTCACATAAAATAGACATGACCTGTGGCCATGTAGGACCAAAGCAGAGTTCTCTATGCTAAAGATGTATTGGAGGGCTCAGCCAATAATCTTCCCGTCCCAGACATTCCTTTCTGCAAAAGGCATTTAATCTCAGGCCCACCCTGAGAAGTGGGATATGGCTTTACACACCCACTTTCCACCATGACAGTAAACTGTTTGGAATCATGTACTGTCTCTTTTCATCAAGATCCACCAAGGGGAGCCATGAAGAAGGCCTTTGTCTACGGAGCTTCGGCCTAATCTTATTTAGAAGGCCTCTCTGTACTCCCAGCCACAATAACCACTGTCAAGCCAAGGACAATCTTCCCCGTGAGACAAACAGGAGCTCCTTCTCTTCCTCCTGGCCCCCAGGGAGGCCCAACTTTGTTCTCTGCTTTCCTGTGACTCCCAGCAGTACCTGAATGTCCAAGAGTCTGAGAACCCAATGGCCCCAGGAACCCCAGAACCAGTTCTGGCTTCGCCACATCTTAGACTGCACTTTCCCACCCCTAGAACAGTATTTTGGCACTTCCCCAAAGCCCAGCACCTGCCCTAATGGTAGCATAGGGTTATGAGCTAAGCACAGTCAAACTTTCCCAGTTCCACCTCCCCAAGCAGCCATGCCCAGTGGCAGAGCAGATGTGGGCCTACAACCCTACAGTTTTTAGACTCAGTTGTCTAAGCATGTAAGAATTAGTAGTTTTAAAGGTATTTTATATCTGTGATTATAATCATAAAATCCAAGCATTTATTTCATATGTGTACTGTGTTTGAAAGTGTTGGAAAAAAAATAATTAAAAACCGAAATCCATTTCACTGCAGGACTTTGGGGAAGAAAGCTATGGAATAGACACAGACGTGATGCATATCAGAGGCAACTGCTAAGAATCTGAAGTCAGAAAGCAATCCCAGTATTAAGGCCTACATAGAATGTTAAGGCCTAGGTAACTGTTGATGTGTCTAGCTTGCCATCTTGTGCTGTTACTAATATTATAAGAACAATTCCTCATATGTTGTTTTTGCTGTTACTAGGAAACTTTCTCATGCCCAAGTTGATTACATATTCTGTTATGTTCTGTGCCCTTGGAAACCAATAATAATTGGATTGTGAAGTGAGTTAGAACTGCTCTGTATAGTTAGCTATAATAAGCTTGGACTCGAACCAACCACCCAACAGTACTTCCTGCACTTGTGTGTGAGTTTGTATGACATTTGCTTCAATGAGCTGTCACTGGGGTAGATCCCAACATAAGACCTGCTCCAATATAAAGAACTATTTGAAATAAGACTTTCATTTTGACTAGGGGTCCAGTAAAATTTAAGTTCCAAAAACCTTCCTGGGAACTGGCAAAAGAGATATGTAGATGGGTAACTGACATCCTGGTTGGCAACTTAAGGCATGGATGTTAGGCAAGGCAAGACCCCTGCCACAGTTGAATACCCCAACCAATGGGAGCAGAATAAATGTACAACAAAGACTTGTTCCTTAGAAAATCCCCTATCATTTTAAGTATTTACTTGAAGTATACCAGATGTCATAAGACATCGTTCCTCCTGAAAATGCTCAATAAGCAGCTATGACAGACTTGCTAGAGGCCTTAGAGATTGTGTGTTTTCATGTGTGGTTCAAACCATCTTTTTTAAAGCTACTAAAAATGTCAACTGACCTGACCTATTATCTACTGAATCACAAATTTTCTAGTGAGGTGCTTGGGGTATGATTTAAATAAAACAAAACACCATTTGTTTTATTTCATTGTTTCAACCTAGCCCAAACCTCCCCTTAAAAATTAATAAAGCTTAGGTTTGGAAAAGAAAAAGAAAGAAAGAAAGAAAGAAAGAAAGAAAGGAAGGAAGGAAGGAAGGAAGGAAGAAAGGAAAGAAAGAAAGAAAGAAAGAAAGAAAGAAAGAAAGAAAGAAAGAAAGAAAGAAAGAAAGAAAGAAAGTTTCCTATCCCTAAATCTTGATTGGTAGAATGACTTGACATAGATGTTTGTAGATCTCTGGTTTAAAAACTCCTGTAGTGTCCTGACTCAGGGTCATAGTTCAGCTCCCGAATCTATACTATACTCTTGACCAGTCAGTCAGGGAGCATATATGACCAATAAACTATGCCTGTCTGACTGAAATCAGTGTTTGAATGCTTTGTGACACAATTCCTGGACCCCAACACCCAGGTTTCTATATAGTCAAGTGGACACAACCCTTTAAACAATAACTAGTCCTGACTAAGCTGACTTCCAACAGCACCAACCATCCCTAGTCCTCCAGAACTTAAAATTGGTGACACCATTTGTCTCAGTCCTTCATCACCAAGTTGCTTACAAGACTACAATGTGTTTCAAATCTTCTGATGAACACATCCCACTGAGGAAAACAAAGCCTACTGTCTTCTGCATTCATGGCTTTGCATCAAACAGCCTACTCCCACGCCCTTAATTGGAAGTGTTCTATCTGTAGCCAATCAGGGCCTGACTAGCTAACCTTTAAGCATGCCACTATTCTACCCCCTAATAAAGCTTGTGTCTGTAACTTTTGCCCCCCTAGAGGGAGAGGAGCATCTGTACTCTCTTCCCACCCTGAATGCAGGCTGGCAGATTCAAGAAAAGCCTACTCAACACCTGGTTAATGTCTCCTGGTGTACTTTCTTTCAGTTAATATTGCCACCGAATTTATCTAAAGAAGAAACCAACTGTTCATAGCTTCCTGTTTTCACAGCTTAGAGAAAGGTGCCCTGAGAGGCACCTGCACTCCTGCAGGGAATGTTATACGGGACGTATCTTCCTAGAGGATTATGTAATAAAGAGATGGCTCCGAGGTTCTTGAGAAGTTATAGATGAGTCAGAAAATCATCAAAATCTTTTCTGGGCTTTAGAAAGCTATCTATACATTTCAGAGAAGAAAGTAGTTCCAAGTTTTCTAAAAAATAAATCCTCAAAAACAAGCAAACAAAAGACATAAAACAAATCAGGTGGAAGTAGGTTCAGTAGGTACAGTGCAAACCTGTAATCTCAGCACAGGGAAGGGAGAATTAGGAGAATCAAATTCTAAAGTTGTTTTCAGCTGCATAGTCAGTTCAAAGATAGCCGAACTGAGGAAACTTTTCCTGCCTTTCCAACATGAAATATTCAGGCTCTCTTAGGTTTTGTTTGTCCTTGAAAAGGTGATATTTAACGCAATGTCCAATATCTTTTTATTGACAGATTTTTCTCCAGTCAAAAGATAAAAATTACAACAATTTGGTCCTAAGTCTCTCTCCCTTCCCTCCCTCCCCCTCCCCTTTACTTTTTTTTCTTTGTTTTGTCTGTTTTTGGTTTTGGTTTGGTTTGGTTTGGTTGGTTTGTTTGTTTTGTAGGGAGTTGTTTTGTTTTGTTTATTTTTTAAGACTGAGTCTATCCTGGATTTGCTTTGTAGACCAGACTGGCCTCAAACTCACAGAGTCCACCTACCTCTACCTTCCAAGAACTGATGTATGCCACCAGGCCCAGCTGATCTAAGTTCTTAATTATTTTTATTTTCTATTCCTGAATTGGACAGCACCTCATTTTCATGAAGCGGAACCGGTGTTCCAATCAGCCACTCACAGGAGACACTTTTATAAACAGAAAGGGGATGATGAAAGCAGAAACAGAAACTTTTTTTTGACCCAATTGATAAGATATAATTGCCCACTTAAACATACAAAGTCCGGTACCATCCATCCCTTAGGAACAGTAATAACAACCTGTAAATACACAGAGCAGAATCTTAACATCACCTGCCATGGCTTCTCACCCTCTCCTCTCCCTGTCTCCTCCTTTCTACTCTAGTCTCCTCCTCTTTCTTCAACCTTCTCTCCCACCCATCCTTCCTTCTCCTCCAATGACAGGCCTCCTTCTATCCTGTACCTGCCCCTCACCTGTACTTTACAAATTCAATGGGGAGATGGTTCTGGTGAAGTCACCTGAGTTCTGAGTACCTGACTAGGCTGCTGTCCTTGGGACAGTGGAATTAGCATCAAAATATAGATAACTTCAGGGCAAACCAAAACATTTCCCCCTTTTTGTCCAGTTAAAAAGCCTTTTCACTTATATATAAATTGAGTACAATTATTACCATTCTACAATTTATAAAGCATATGATATACTCAACACCCAGTCCATCACTATATCAGTTAGACAGAACATTTAGTTATCCATTCCAGCTTAACTTTAAAATAAATTCAAACATACCTTTTATATAAAGCCAGCACAAAGTGTCAAATGGGAAAGAACTGAATGGCTAGTTTCAGGGAGCGGACTTCAGGTTGCCATTTCTTGTGAAAGGCAGATCGAACTTCATTATCAATGCAAAATGGGGCCCTTTTTAGAAGCTGCTTTCTCTAGTCCCAATCTCTCTGTGGTTGTTAAAAGCATCAGCTTCCAGACAGGACCTCAGCAGAGGGGAATGCCTCTTTGATTTCTGACCTGATCTGTTGGAGATTAATGTAAAGTGTAGTTGAAAACAATGACCTTCTATAATTTACATGTAATCCTTACCAAAGTCATGTCTAGATCATCTCCCATAACTCTGTTAGTTAATAATATGACCCAGCCAGTCCCCCAATAATCAAGGTAGAGTCCTATGGATTTGGTTTTTTAATCAGCAATAGCACAATTACTGGGTTAATTACCCCTAATCTATTATTTTTCTATGTTCTAAACTATAAATTTCCCAGATCTGCTCCCCAAGTACTTGTTGTTTGAGTCCCACCTGGATTATTTCTGCTCCATCAGCCTGTCCTCAGGTTCCACTTTTCCTGGCCAAGAGATCATGGTCCATTTCCTCTCATGACGGTCTCCTCCCTCCTTCCCTTGTCTCTTCTTCCTCCTCTCTTTCTCCTTGTGGTTCCTACCTGTGACCCATCCAGCACAGTAACAGAAACTCTACCTACTTCTATTCTTCCCAGTAACTGTTGATAGCCACTTTTATTTAACCAATAGCTTTAAATTTAAAATCACCTATTCAGTGTACATAAGGATCTTATTCATCAGGGACAACCAGATCTTGGGGGCCAGTATTTAGCATGTGAATACATAGCAGCATCAGACCAACCCCTAGTACCTGAATACAACTGCAAATAGGAAAGAGGATAATAGGCTCATTTATTTAAAGACTTGTAAAACAATTAAGTTTGTGAGGCTCCCAAATGGAGCTATAACTGTAGTCTATAGTGTCCCAAATGTAATAGGACAAGACAGTATATAGGTTCCTCTATCCTATATTTCTTGCTAAGACCATTTTAGGTTTAACTAGAAGTTGATCTCCTTGGAGAATCCAATAAAAAAATTACCAAACTCTATCCTAGGATGACCCAGCAAACTTATCTTCCAATTCTATTCTAAAATACCCTACCTCACTTAGCTTCTATTGAACCATATGCTTGTGCAAACCCCCCTTCAAGATAACTGCTTACCTTAGCTTCTGTTAAACTGTCTGCTTGTGCAAAATCCCCTCTGCAGCTGCTGAAGCAGTCACTAGGATGTGCTTTTTGTCTTTAAAAAAAACTATTACTGTAAACATGGCTGCCATGTATAAGACCTTACCTGTTACCACCCTGCTGGTTAAAGAAGCTGACAAATTAATTTTAGGGCATGAACTATTCTTGACAGTCCTGCACTCTGTTGAGGCCCTCTTAGGGGGATCGGGGTGGGTATTTGAAAGATGGATGTCTCATAACCAGGTGACCCAATATCAAGTCCTGCATCTGGATCAACCCTGCACTGAGTTCATAAGACTTCAACCTTCAACCCTGCTAATCTTTCCTGCCAGTTCCCAGACAGATGATCACCACCACCACCATCCTGCCCCAATGCATGACTGTCTTGAGGTGATTTACCTGATTCAATCTCTCACTCTTGGTGGTGACACCAGATGGGGTATAATTCAGATGGGAGCAGTTTTGTCAAAAACAAGATCAGGTATGCAGGAGCAGAGGTGGTGACCCAAGGTAAGACTATCTGATGATCGCAGGCTACCCAAGAATCAGTAGTCTCTCTATGTCTTGGTCACCCCTGCTGGAGCCCAGCTTCTGGAACCACCCAGTCAAGAACCACCTGGTCAAGAAGGACGGCTAAACACAAACAGCCTACACAGATAAACCCAGATATCTGCTAAACACAAACAGCCTACCCAGATATCTGGGTGGATATTGCCAGAGAGAGCAGAGCATTCTTCCTGTGAGTCTGAGAAGGGGTCTGGTTTATGGATATCCACCAAGGCACCCACCTAGGGCCATAAAAGCTGCTGAACTCCTCTGACTCTGGTATTCTAATTTTTGAAGGCCTGAGGAAAAGCATCATTTTTAGAGGTGTAACCTGAGCTCAGTAAATCCCAAAGAAGGAAGGAAGATTCCATGAAGGATCTAGGCCTGGGCAGCATTGAGAGTTGGACTTTATTCAATTCAGGCCTACCGTTTTGGGCTATACTTATTTGCTGGTGTTTGTAGACACTCAGGATGAATGGAGGCTTATTCCACCCAAACAGCAGTTGTTCCTGGACTTGCTATGAAACTTCTTCAGGAAACAATTCTTAAGTTTGAAATGTTTCTGACTTTGGGGTTGGCAATGGCCTAGCCTTTATGACCAAAGTGTCTCAAAATCTGGGTACTAAATATTAATTGGAAATTACATTTTATGTATACACTACAGAGTTCAGGTCAGATTTTTCAAAAAGGATGAACATAATTCTTAAGGAGACTGACCAACTTAGTCCTAGAAACTGATGAAAACAGGGCCAGTCTCTTCCCCTTTGCCCTTACTCAGGGCTCGATGTACTTCTAACTTGGGGGACGAGGACTTCTCCTTTTGGGACTACCTCCCATCCTTCCAAAACTTTGAGATATTCCCCAGGCAAAAATATCTAATCACTTCCTTCTCAAGTCCTTTCAGGCTTTTTAGGAACTCTCAGGACATTGCTGACAAGACTCTTAAAAGGAATCCTGCCATCTTCCACCTCTAAACCCACACACATACAGACTTGGTATGGATAAAAAGGATTCAGGCCTAAACCCTGGAACCTGTCTGGACCCTCATCACCCCAAATGCTGTGAAACTGGCTGGTTCCATTCACCTGGATCATCAATTCCAATTTTTACAAAAGGCTATTGAGGATGAAGACACATAGACTGATACTTGGATACTAGACCTCTTAAAGAGAAGACTGGCCAAAGTTTACTTACCTGGGGTATACAATCCCCGTTAGCCTCAAACCTGAACATGGAAAACCTGGGAAATCATCTTTTGGTTGGGACTTTGTTCTTTTATATTCTTTCCAAGGTTAGAAAAAAATGGGTCTAGGGGGTGGGTGTTGCAGGATATTTGATCACCCTTCAAAACCCAAGATTCTGTTATTTACTGAAAAAATCTGTTTCTAATTATGGTATAGCTTCAGTCCTTAGGACACACCTTTAATTTCTCTGGCTAGAATACAGAAACACCCTTAGTACACACATTTAACCCCAAACAATAAAGGTGAAGTTAGTTTGTAGAAGGAAGCACCCACATTTGAAAGTGATGTCTGATTGAGTAGTAGACAAAGTGATGAGTCAGGGTAAGATTTTACCTAATAGATCATGCACAACTCTCACAAAAAGAGAGAAGAAAAGGAAGCTACTTGAAGAGGTAATGCAGAGAGGGGACAGAAGGCAATTTACCAGGACCATTTTACCAGACACAGAGATAGTTTGCAGAGACAGAATAAGCTAGACACAAGTGAAAACAGAACAAGGCATAGTATAAGAGAGCCAGGGAATTAGAACAAATTGCCAGAGTTAATCTTGAGGCCAAGCAGAATAATTCAGTCAAAACCTGAGAGAAGCCAAATTTAATCCGTCAGCTTAAAGAAAAGTTTGAGCTATAATAGCCGAGTTGAACCAGCCATCCAGAGCTCAGAAAGAACTAGGAAGGGGTAAGTTTATTTAGCAGTAAGTCTCAGGGTTGAAGACATCTAGGCCTAAATAATATTGTACAGAATTAGGATTAGGCCTATGTTAGCAGACTGAATCAGTAAGCCTCAGAGACAATTACTACAGGAGAATAAAGCTCATATTTACAGATAGGGGTAAGTAAATAAAGTTGTGAAAAAGACTGGCTAGACAAAGTCTTTCAAGGATTACAATTTTATACATTTCATGGCAATGGTTAGTCATCCAGCCTAGAATAAGGTACCTGTATCATGTCCTCAAATTACCTGGCTTGCTTGTTCTAACAGTCAGACTAAATGTACCTCTCTGACTCACTGGAAAGTCATAGCACTACTCTATGTTTACTGGTCTGTGTCATCCCCCATTGTATATGCCCATAATGGAGAAGAAATAAGAGCTCATGTTAGCCTCAAATCAATGTTAACCAAGGTTAAAAATACCCAATTCTGGTCTCAATCTTAATAGGGAGAGAAGTAGCCAGTAGAATTGCCATTAGTACCTCAGCCTTATGGAAACTGAAATTATAGGGACATCAATTCCTAAACAGACTTAGATATAAGTCATTTGGAGAACTATATTTCCAGGCTAGAGGGCCAAGTTGACTACATAGCAGAGGTAGGCCTATCGAACTAAAGGAGACTAAATCTCCTTTTTATGAAACAGGCTGTACTTTGCATGGCCATAAGAGAAACTTGTTATTTCTATGCCAACAAATCAGGGTTAATTAGGGAAAACCTTGCCATTGTCAGAGAAAACCTTAAAAAATTGAAAGAAAGGAGATGTCAATCAGATAGTTGGTATCAGTCTCTGTTTACCTAGTTACCATGGCTGACCACCTTAGTGTCAGCATTAGCCTAACTGTTGATTGTCATCCTGAGTGGGTTAATGATGAGGCCTTGCATCCTCAACTGCATAGCCAAGTCCATTAAATCAAGAATAAGCTCAGTCAAACTACTGGTCCTTAAAACCAATTATGTCCCCCTAGAATAGAATGAGTATATAATTTGATTCATGCTCATAGAACAAATGGGGAAAGTGACAGACCAAGATAGTACAGAGGTTCCTCTATCTTGTATTCTTGCTGGGATCATTTTGGGATCATTCTCCTTGATGGAGAATCTGATGGATAATTACCCAACTCTATTGTAGGATGCCACAGATAACTTATCTTAGATTCTGTTAAACTGCTTGCTTATACAAAACTTCCCTATTCAGCTTCTCAAGCAAGATACCGGGATGTGGTTTTTGCCTTTAAAAATCCTTTACTCTAAAAACTCAACACTGCACTTGGATCCCAAATTCCCAAGTGTGCCAAGGACAAACCTTGGCTTGGAGAGGGCTTCCAAGGAAGGGGTGTTTTTGAACTATGAAAAAATGACTCTAAGTCAATCAAGGGACAAGCTGACAGCCTTGTAGTCTGCTCAAGATGGCTCCCTAGACAGCTCTGCATAGACAGCTTTTGTCTCTGTAGTCGGCTCTTGATAGCTTTCTGCTTGAGCTAGCTCTCTACTCAAGACAGCTCTTTGCTGGAGACAGATAGATGTCTTGTGGTAGAAAAGTTCTAAAAGCTCTCTGGATAGCTCATGGGTTTTCTGACCCAAGTTGAAAGAGCTGCTAGAAAACATTCTTGGATTTTACAACCAAAGTCAGAAATCATGCTGGGAAAGATTCTAAAACAGCTGTGTTCACTTCTAAGCAGTTCTCTCTGGTTAGCTCTTTCTTACAGACCAAAGTCCACTATTTTATTTACATGTCAATTCAGTCATTTGCTTTGGGTTCCATTTAGTTAGCCACAAATCAGCATTTTTATGACCATAACACCTTAATTTTTAGAAGACAGCAAGTACACTTTTTTACCTTCCTTTGTACTTAGCTTTGTGGGATTCCATCCTTAGATTACCATTCCCACCAGCCTGCACTTAAATTCAATCTATTGTAGGCTGATCTTGAACTCAGGAATCTGCCTGCCTTTGTAAGTACAAACAATAAACTTAACTGGGTGGGATCTTGCCTGTGATCACCATTCCCTAAATTTTTTTATCTTCTTCCTTAACATCTTTCTGACAAGCTGGCTCATAGTGCATCTGTGTTTGTTCTTTTAGGTCAGTAAAGGCCCTCACACAATTCATATTGTATCCTTATACTTTACATAGTTGAGAAATTATATATCCTTGAACTCATATTTTCAGAGTTCTTTCCCACAGTCTTAAGGGCTATTCTGAAGGTCACAGTATTTACCACTTTGCTATGGACATAGGACATACCCTTGCCTCCTGGACTCATGCTATCTCTGATTATCATGGAGTCCTTAACCTTGACAGAGAGGACATTCCCCCCAAAGGAGGAACATAAAGTAAATATACAAATGACCCTTAAGCCTAACAATCATCAACACTTGTAGAGGCCCATACCCTGCTGGCTTTGCTTTAGAGGTAGGAACCTGTCACATCATCCTTTGAATGACCATGCAGGACTTGGCATGAGTATAGTCTCAGACAGCTGAAATAAATATTTCAATTGGCTGAATAGTCTTCTCTGAGTAGGATCCTCATACCACAAGTGCTATGGAAGTATAAACAAAAACAAAAATCTCCTAACTCTACAAAGGTACAAAAGAAAGTGAACAATTTTATTGTTGAAAATTTTTAACTAGAGCATGATGCTGTCATGGAGAATTTATTAAAAACATTGCAAATCCAGAAAAAAGTTCTCTTTTCAGTGCCTAACTGGGCATACTATTGCTTTCATGTTTTAAGGGGAAGGAATGAATTTATATACACTTGAAAATAGTGGAGAGCAGAGGTTGGTTTGTACCTTTCCAGAAACTTCACACTGGCTGCTCCCTTTCCTGAGCCTTACAGGTCTGAGAAATGTTCCCAAGTTGTAAGACTTACTTGGAAGCTTAAGAAGGAGGTGCATGAGAGATTGAACATAAGACATCACAAAGACAGTCATGCTCATACTTGCCAAAGAAACAGGGGACTCTTCCTTCAAAGGATGTTATATGCTTGGAAAATGTGTATGTGCCAAAGGTGACCAGTGAAGACTTGAGACTATTGTGCTTTTTATCAAATACTTAATATAATTAAGATTATCAGTAACTACACACACACATTAAAATAAGTAAACTTTCCATCAGAATCAAATTGAATTTCTTGTGACACCATTGGAAACAACACAATAGCATTCAAGTCATTATGTTTTGTTACTGTCTAATATGAGATAGTGTTTTGTATGAATAAGACTAAAAAGATCCTTGCTGTAAAGTAAATCACAGATAGCATGATGGTTGACTTTTTAAAGATTATGTTTATGTTATAAAACAAAGTAATGGGTTTTGTTGTAGCACAGACAGATATGTGGTTGTTCATTTTTCTTCTGTCCTTTCTCCAATTGCCCTACCCACGGTCCCCTCCACATGGTTGCCTTTCCACTAGTCTATTTTCTGTTCTTCCATACTTGTTTTACTTTAGGCTATTTTCTACCTCCCTCAAGATCTCATCCTTCTCCTCTCATGATCTCCTTTCTACTTTCATTAGCTACAAATATATATACATCAATACATACATGCACACACAGTATTCAAGGTTGTTTCCACATATGAGAGAAAATATATAGTTGTTGTCTGAGTCTAGAATTTCCCTTAATGTAATGATTTCCAGTTATGTTCATTCTCCTGAAAATGTCAGGCTTTCATTTTTCCTTTACAAAAGCACAAACTCCTATATGCACCACAGTTTATCTGTGTTTCATCTGTTGATGGGAATTTAGACTTATTCTACTTCCTGGTTATTATGAATATAAACAAGCAGATTGTTATGATTAAGAAAGATAAATTCTGAAAAGAGTAGATTATTATGTAAGATGCCTAAGGATTTCCTAATGCCGAAAATCTAGAATTTTTCCATAGTAAACCTTCATTATTTGACTCAAACGATGACCTATGACAGTTTAAAACTACACGGTTGGGTAAAATTTTCTACTTAGAAGTGTTTTTAAAACCTAAGGTGAGAACTATGGTTCAATAGGTAAAAAATGTTCTTTGCATAATAAAAGAGGATTTGAGTTCAAATTCCAGTACCCAGGTAAATTTTTAAAAATTAAAAGATAAAAATAAAATAAAACACACATAACCCTGAACAACTGGAACTGTAGAGTTAGAAGGAAGAGACAGGCAGATTCCAATAGGTCACTGACCGGTCAGCATAGCTAAACTAGTAAGATTAACATCCAATGGGAGTCTGTCTATTGTAATAGAGAGCAACAGGAGAAGATGCTGACATTTGACTTTGGCCTACACATGTGTATCCATGTACATTACACCCAGAAATATACTCCTAATGTGATATTTTCCTCCATTCTTAAGGAAACAAACATAACACATAACGTTTATGAATTCCTTAGCAGCAACCTTCTTAATAGCTTAGTTTGCCTATATAAATGGCTTATTGCAATATTTTACTGAATGAAATAGAGTTATTTTCAAGAGAGTAAATTTATGGAAAAGAGGATTTTTTCACTAAAATATTAATGCATTCAATTAAACATATCAAATTTAATGTAAGTTTGGTAAAACTGGCATCCTTAAATTCCAACACTAAATGTAGGATAAGTGACAGATAATGGTAATTAGGAAGTTCCCTAGTTATGCTTTGTCATGTTAAATATTAGCATGGGCAAGGGTACTCATCACATGAAAACTACTCCTTAAATTAAAAAGCTAGGTATAATTACAACCAATCATTTTAATTAGACGATTGTTTCATCTGAACGGATACTTGCTAGAGCTGTAATATGATAGCTTTGAAGAACAAAATAATCCCTGAACTTTTCGTTATTCACTAATAGAACTATTTAGCAATCAAAGTAAAGGTAATATAGGTCTATGTAATTATATCCAAAGACTAGTTCAGAGACTGTAATGGTTTTGAAAAACCCCTGGGCTGGTGAAATGGATGTTAAAGGGAACTAAATATGTCCCCAAGATAATTTTGCCTCTCATGTATAACTCATGTATAATATTCCATCTCTTCATAATTGCAATATTAAGTTAATCGATTGGTCAAGATCTTCAACATGATGTGGCTTCTTTAGACAGCTTCAACTCAAAGCTAAATGCAACTGAACACTCATCCTTCCAGCTACATGTAGAAGAAGAAATAAACCAATTGAAAGAACAAACTACTTGTTTTAAATTCTCTTATGAATGCTTAGGGGGACACTTGTTCAATGGAGAGCTTCTTAAGGAAACTCAAGCCCAATCTAAGGAAAATGATGAAACAGTTGCTCCAAAAGGAACTAACTGAAAATAAGAATCCACAAAAATAAGTTTTACCTTAAAAGAACCTTCTCTGTTTTACCCTTCATTAGCATTTCCCATGAAGGATAACAAGGTCTGTAGCCATGATCTTAGGCATGAGTAGCTAGTGAGGTCTGGCATTCAAAGTACATTATTTTCAGTTTGTATCTGCTTAAGTAAAAGAGGCTGGGGTTGGAGAAATGACTCAGTGTTTGAGAGGACTGTCTGCTCTTACAAGGGTGCTGAGTTCAATTCCATCAACCACATGGTGACCACAACCATCTGTACTGGGATCTGGTACCCTCTTCTTGGCTGCAGGCATACATGAAAATAGAGTACTCATACATTAAATAAATAAATAAATAAATAAATAAATAAATAAATAAATAAATAAATAAATATTTTTTAAAAGGAAAAGAAGCTGTGTCTTAAGTGAAATCACACAGAAGACACCCTACAACATTTCAAAAACATGTGTACACCTACTACCATTAGATGACAGGTATCTTGGGAAATGATCAAAAGAAGAATGTGGTCTTCCATGGTCAATTTCAGAATATGTTGCCTAATATAAGCACCTAATTGGGTTAAGAAAAGGTCTGTTACAGTTCCCTGCACCCAAATCCTGTATGGAAGAGAGAGGACTACCCAGGAGTGCAGACATCCTGAGGCCACAGGACAGACCGACCTCTGCACACCTCAGCCCACATCCCTGTTCCAAGGGGAAACTGCACAGTGCCTCTGGACATGGGGATATAGGAACAGACAGCCACCGTTACCTGCAGTTCTGGTCTGCACCCAGGATCGATGTGAACCAGCCAAACAGCTCCCTGCACCCAAATCCCATGGGGGGAGAGAGCTAGATGCCCAGAAGTGTGGATACTCCTGAGAAGTCAGAGGAGAATATCTTCTGCCCACAGTCCAGACACAAGAAGGAATCGCATAGTGCCAACTGTGCCCACAGGGTGCAAGGTCCTACATGACCAATCAGGGACAGGATCCTTTGATTCCTGCCTGCGCCTAGAGCTGGAAGACAGTCTTCAGGAGTGCGGCCACAACTGAGAGCAGAGCACCTGTTCTCAGGAAAGGCTGAAAGAAAACAGGAAAACAGTTCTACAGGAGTGCTGACACAGAGGCCTATAGCAAAATGCTGGGTCCTCTGTTAGTCTGTAAGTCTATGTCTTTTTATTGGGGAATTAAGTCCATTGATGTTGAGAGATATTAAGAAATAGTGATTGTCACTTCCTGTTATTTTCGATGTTAGAGGTGGAATTATGTTTGTTTGTCTCACTCTCAGAAACAGTAAGACAAGCAAACACCAGAGACAGCCCAATGGCTAGATGCAAGTACAGGAACCTAATCAACAGAATCCAAGACTACATCATCAGAGACCAGTTCTCCCACCAAAGAAAATACTGGATATCAAAACATACTAGAAAAGCAAGATTGAGATTTAAAATCACATTTTTTGATAATGATGGAGGACGTTAAGAAAGACATAAAGAATTCCCTTAGAGAAATGCAAGAAAATACAAGTAAACAAGTAGAAGCCCTTAGAGAGGAAACACAAAAATCCCTGAAAGAATTACAAGAAAACACAACCAAACAGGTGAAGGAATTGAAATTGGAAATAGAAACAATAACGAAAGCACAAAGGGAGACAACCCTGGATATAGAAAACCAAAGGAAGAGACAAGGAGCCGTAGATACAAGCATCAACAAAAGAATACAAGAGATAAAACAGAGAATCTCAGGGACAGAAGATATCATAGAAAACATTGACACAACTGTCAAAGATAATATAAAACTCAAAAAGCTCCTAACCTAAAACATACAGGAAATCCAGGACACAATGAGACGATCGAACCTAAGGATAATAGATACAGAAGAAAGTGAAGACTCCCAGCTTAAAGGGCCAGTAAATATATTCAACAAAATTATAGAAGAAAACTTCCCTAACCTAAAGAAAGAGATGCCCATAAACCATACAAGAAGCCACAGAACTCCAAATAGATTGGACCAAAAGAGAAATTTTTCCTGTCACATAATAGTTAAAACACCAAATGCACAAAACAAAGAAAGAATATTAAAAGCAGTAAGGGAAAAAGGTCAAGTGACATATAAAGGCAGACCAATAAGAATTGCAACAGACTTCTCACCAGAGACTATGAAAGCCAGAATATCCTGGACAGATGTCATACAGACCCTAAGAGAATACGAATGCCAGCCCAAGTTACTATATCCAGCAAAACTTTCATGACAAAACCAAATTTATGCAATATCTTTCTACAAATCCAGCCCTACAAAGGATAATAGATGGAAATTTTCAACACAAGGAGAGAAACTACACCATACAGAAAGCAAGAATATAATTTCCTTGCAATGAAACCAAAAGTGGCAAACAAATATAATTCTACCTATAACAACGAAAATAACAGGAAGTGACAATCACTATTCCTTAATATCTCTCAATATCAACGGACTCAATTCCCCAATAAAAAGACATAGACTAACAGACTGGATACGTAAAGAAGACCCAGCATTTTGCTGCATGCAGGAAACACACCTCAGAGACAAAGACAGACACTACCTCAGAGTAAATGGCTGGAAAACAACTTTCCAAGCAAATGACCCAAAGAAACAAGCTGGAGTTGCCATTCTAATATCATATAAAATTGACTTTCAACTAAAAGTCATTAAAAAAGATAAGGAAGGACACTTCATATTCATCAAAGGAAAAGATCCACCAAGATGAATTCTCAATCCTAAATATCTATGCTCCAAATGCAAGGGCATCTACATTCATAAAAGAAACCTTACTGAAGCTTAAAGAACACATTGCACCTCACACAATAAGAGTAGGAGATTTCAATACACCACTCTCATCACTGGACAAATCATGGAAACAGGAATGAAACAGAGATGTAAAGAAACTAAGAGAAGTTATGAACCAAATGGATTTAACAGATATTTATAGAACATTCCATCCTAAAACAAAAGGATATACCTTCTTCTCAGCACCTCATGGAACCTTCTCCAAAATTGACCATCTAATCGGCCACAAAACAGGCCTCAACAGATACAGGAAGATAGAAATAATCCCATGCATTCTTTCAGATCACCATGCACTAAGACTGGTCTTCAATAACAACACTAATGACAGAAAGCCCACATATACATGGAAGTTGAACAATGCTCTATTCAATGACAACTTGGTCAAGTAAGAAATAAAGAAAGAAATTAAAGACTTAGAATTTAATGGAAATGAAGATACAACATTCCCAAACTTACAGGACACCATGAAAGCAGTACTAAGAGGAAAACTCATAGCTCTGAGTGCCTGCAAAAAGAAACAGAAGAGAGCATATGTCAGCAGCTTGACAGCACACCTAAAGGCTCTAGAAAAAAAAGAAATAAATAAACCCAAGAGAAGTAGAAGGCAGGAAATCATCAAACTCAGAGCTGAAATCAACCAAGTAGAAATGAAAAGGATTATACAAAGAATCAACAAAACCAGGAGCTGGCTCTTTGAGAAAATCAACAAGATAGATAAACCCTTAGCCAGACTAACGAGAGGACACAGAGAGTGTGTCCAAATTAACAAAATCAGAAACAAAAAGGGAGACATAGCAACAGAATCTGAAGAAATTTAAAAAATAAAAATCATCAGATCCTACGACAAAAGACTATATTCAACAAACTTGAAAATCTGCAGGAAATGGACAATTTTCTAGACAGATACCAGGTACCAAAGTTAAATCAGGAACAAATAAACCATCTAAACAACCCCATAACTCCTAAAGAAATAGAAGCAGTTACTAAAAGTCTCCCAACCTAAAAGAGCCCAGGCCAGATAGGTTCAGTGCAGAATCTACCAGACCTTCATAGAAGACCTCATACCAATACTGTCCAACCTGTTCCACAAAATAGAAAGAGATGGAGCACTACCAAATTCCTTCTATGAAGCCACAATTAATCTTATACTGAAACCACACAAAGACCCAACAAAGAAATAGAACTTCAGACCAATTTCCCTCATGAATATTGGCGCAAAAATACTCAATAAAATTCTTGCAAACCAAATCCAAGAACACATCAAAACGATCATCCATCATGATCAAGTAGGCTTCATCCCAGGCATGCAGGGATGGTTTAATATATGAAAATCCATCAATTTAATACACTGTATAAACAAACTCAAAGATAAGAACCACATGGTCATTTCATTAGATGCTGAGAAAGCATTTGTCAAAATTCAACATCCTTCATGATAAAAGTCCTGGAAAGATCAGGAATACAAGGCACATATCTAAACATAATAAAAGCAATATACAGAAAACCAGTAGTTAACATCAAACAAAATGGAGAGAAACTTGAAGCAATCCCACTAAAATCAGGGACTAGACAAGGCTGCCCACTCTCTCCCTACTTGTTCAATATAGTACTCGAAGTCCTAGCCAGATCAATCAGACAGCGAAAGGAGGTCAAAAGGGATACAATTTGGAAGGGAAGAAATCAAGATATCGCTATTTGCAGATGATATGATAGTGTACTTAAGTGACCCCAAAAGTTCCACCAGAGAACTACTTCACCTGATAAACAACTTCAGCAAAGTGTCAGGGTATAAAATTAACTCAAACAAATCAGTAGCCCTCCTCTACTCAAAGGATAAACAGGCTGAGATAGAAATTAAGGAAATGACACCCTTCACAATAGTCCCAAATAATATAAAATATCTTAGTGTGACTTTAACCAAGCAAGTGAAAGATCTGTATGACAGGAACTTCAAGTCTCTGAAGAAAGAAATTGAGGAAGATCTCAGAAGATAGAAAGATCTTCCATGCTCATGGATTAGCAAGATTAATATAGTAAAGATGGCCATTTTGCCAAAAGCAATCTACAGATTCAATGCAATCCCCATCAAAATTCCTACTCAATTCTTTATAGAGATAGAAAGAGCAATTTGCAAATTCATTTGAAATAACAAAAAGTCCAGGATAGCGAAAACTGTACTCAAAAATAAAAGAACTTCTAGGGGAATCACCATCCCTACAGAGCATAAGTCATAAAAACTGTATGGTATTGGTATAGAGACAGGCAGATAGATCAGTGGAACAGAATTGAAGACCCAGAAATGAACCCACACACCTATAGTCACTTGATCTTTGACAAAGGAGCTAAAACCATCCAGTGGAAGAAAGATAGCATTTTCAACAAATGGTGTTGGTTCAACTTACAGTCACCATGTAGAAGAATGCAGATCGATCCATTCTTATCACCATGTACAAAGCTTAAGTACAGTGGATCAAGGACCTCCACATCAAACCAGATACACTCAACCTAATAGAATAAAAAGTGGGGAAGAGACTCGAACACATGGGCACTGGGGAAAATTTCCTGAACAAAACACCAATGGCTCATGCTCTAAGATCAAGAATCGACAAATGGTACCTCATAAAACTGCAAAGCTTTTGTAAAGCAAAAGACACTGTCATTAGGACAAAAATGGCAACCAACAGATTGGGAAAAGATCTTTACCAATCCTATATCTGATAGAGGGCTAATATCCAAAATATACAAAGAACTCAAGAAGTTAGACCCCAGAGAGCCAAGTAACCCTATTAAGAAATGGGGTACAGAGTTAAACAAAACATTCACAGCAGAGGATTATCGAATGGCCAAAAAGCACCTAAAGAGATGTTCAACATCCTTAGTCATCAGGGAAATGCAAATCAACACAACCCTGAGATTCCACCTCACACCAGTCAGAATGGCTAAGATAAAAAATTCAAGCGACAGCAGATGCTGGCAAGGTTGTGGAGAAAGAGGAACACTCCTCCATTGTTGGTGGGATTGCAAACTGGTACAAACACTCCGGAAGTCAACCTGGAGGTTCCTCAGAAAACTGGACATAGTGCTACCTGAGGACCCAGCTATACCTCTCTTGGGCATATACCCAAAGGATGCTCCAACATACAACAAAGACACATGCTCCACTATGTTCATAGTAGCCTTATTTATAATAGCCAGAAGCTAGAAATAACCCAGATGCCCTTCAAAAGAGGAATGGATTAAAAAAATGTGGTACATCTACACAATGGAGTACTACTAAGCTATCAAAAACAATGACTTCATGAAATTCATAGGCAAATGGAATGAACTAGAAAATATCATCCTGAGTGAGGTTAAGCAATCACAGAAATACACACTTGATATGCACTCGTTGATAAGTGAATATTAGCAAAAAAATCTCAAATTACCCAACATGTAATCCACAGACCACAGGAAGCTCAAGAAGAAACATGACCAAAATGCGGATGCTCCCACTCCTTAAAAATGGAAAAAAATATCCATAGGAAGGGATATGGAAGCAAAGTTTAGAGCATCGACTCAAGGAATGGCCTTTCAGAGTCTGACCCACATGTGGCCCATATGTATACAGCCACCAAAACTAGATAAGATTGATGAAGCTAGAAAATGCATGCTGAAAGGGATCGGATATAGATCTCTCTTGAGAGACACATCCAGAGCATGTCCAATACAGAGGTCAACGCTAGCAGCAAACCACCAAGCTGAGAATAGGACCCCCTTGGAGGCAATTAGAGGAAGTATTGAAAGAGTTGAAGGAGCTTGCAACCCTGTAAGAACAACAATATCAACCAACCAGAGCTTCCAGAGACTAAACCACTACCAAAAGACTATACATGGACTGACCCAGGGCTCCAACTGCACATGTAGCAGAGAATAGCCATGGTGGGACACCAGGGGAAGGGGAAACCCTTGATCCTACCAAGGTTGAACCCCAGTGCAGGGGAGTATGGGTCAGGACAATAAGGGGGATGTATAGGGGGCAAACCCATGTGGGGGAGGGGAGAAGGGAGGGAATGGTGGCTTATGGATAGGAAACCAGGAAGGGGAATAACATTTGAAATGTAAGTAAAGAAATATATCTAATAATAGTATAAAAATAAAAAATAAAATAAAAAAAAACTATGAAAAAAAAGAAAGAAAAGGTCTGTTATGGTTAGCATATAAAATGGAAATAACATGGCAAAGGTTGACTTCTAGGTTGGCATAGTAGCTAGTCCTTGACATCACTCAAATTCCTCCAGCTAAAGAGAAAATGAAGGAGAAAACACTATAAACATCTCTGATCTACTCAACACCTAACCTCTCAATTACAAGGATTAGCTAAACTACAAAGAACAAAATGGTTGAGTAGGCAGAACTGCCTTTTACACAGGTTTTTAAAAATCATATCTTAATTGGGTAAGTGCAACTTCTTTTCTCATGTGTTAATATTAACTACCACACCACATTCTGTGGCAGCCATTTCTCAAAGAATGAATACACATACAAGAATAAAATCACAATGATTACATGCATAATTCCACTGCAGTAGTAATTATGCTCAATTTATTTGAGAATATGAAAAGCAATTGTGGAAGAAAATATTTTTAAACAATTTCAATTCATTTCTAGTGAATAAATAAAATTTATAAAGACATTTAATTGAGCAAGAAGGAGGAAGGGACTCCAATTTAGTGGCATTCACTAACAGTCATTTTTAACAATTAAGGGTTTAAGTCTTATGGTTTCATTTAATCCTATCCACTTTATGAATACTTACCTGTACTCACTGCCAGCTTCCTAAGATATTTTTCTCAGTTTTTAAATCCCTTTTCAATTTCATATTTGTATACATCTTACACATGTAGCCACAGCTACTGGGAGTTTATGAGTACAAAGGCCATGTTACCAGAAGACAGCACTTCACAGCATTCCTCCAGGTCATCTTGCTCTTACATTACTCCAGTAACCTCCTCTCCAGTGTTCCCTGGCTGTGGAGGAAGGTGATACAGACGTTCTATTTAGAGCTAGGCACCCAATAGTCACTTATTGTTTGCACTTTGACTACAAACACCAGTTGTCTCTGTATTAACTGCTACCATCTACAAGGAGAAGTTCCTCTGACCAAGGCTAAGAATAGCTCTAATCTGATGTTTTTTTTCTATTCTTTCCCTACTGGGAGATCATCTCTAATAAGAGGTCCCTTTCTTCTCTCTGGATCATCCTTTTCTGATCACAGTACCCGTGGTGGTGCATGGGCAGTGATTCACGCTTAGAGTCGTAAACCCCCCGCACACCTTTGAAAATTCCTTCTGTGCTTTCTCTTATTTATTCATCACGCATTTATAATTTAACCAACACATGCATCTGGCAAGAAATTAACTATGATAAAATATGCTTTTAAATGACAGTTCAGTAAAATAGTTGAACAAAGACACCTTAATTTACCATAACAAGTTAACCTTACATACATTTTTAAATGAAATTGTAAAAGGTAGTAAAGTATAATGTGTTTGGATAAGTTGTGATACCATAATTCTCATCACAAGTTCTAGAAATCCCCCCTTTAAGAGTGACATACATTGTATGCTGAAGCAGTTATCCTGTAATTATTAAATGTTTTTTTTAAGATTTTAATTGTGTATACAGGGCTTATTGCTAGTAAGTGCCAGTATTCATGAAGGCCAGAAGTGCAAGATCCTCCTATATCTGAAATTGCATGTGGTTTTGAGCTGTCCTATATGGATGGATAGAATGGAATTTGAGTTCTTTGCAAGAGTAGTAGGAGCTATTCACTGATGAGCCATCTCTCCAGCCCCACTGCTCTGTAATCATAAGAAAGTATATATCCTAAGTTAATTTCCAACTTTCTTAACATGTTCCCTATAGTACATCTCCCTCTATCGAAGACCATGAACTGTTATATTCACTCATTCAATCCTTATGTTAATAGATTACAAAAAAACATACTTAGAGATTTAAATACTTGATATATAAGGAACTAAAAGGTAATAACCAAGCACCTTTAGCTGTGTTGTTTCAGAATTTTCCTAAAGTATAATTGACAGAAATGTGTGAAAATTAGGGTTTATTAGACAGTAGTTTGAGGTTCATGGAGGTAACTCTGGTCAAATTGTCATAGCTATCATTTCTGATAATTACCTTTGATGACCCAAGCTTTCCAAGTTTCTATTTTTAAGATATATATTCTTGGGCTGGAGAGATGGCTCAGCCCTTAAAGGCTAAGCTCACAACCAAAAATATAAGAATATATATTCCCCCAAATATGGAATAGCCAAATAACAAGGGAGATAAAGCCCCACTAGACATCTACTACCACCAAATAAAACATCCAATGCCAAGAAGAGGTTATATAGAACTGAGTTCTTGGCCAATGACATCCTGTAGAAACCTCCAAACAATCTAGGTTACTGCCAAAGCTATTGTTTGCTTCCCACAAACTGATGGTGAGGTCCCATTGTTGAAGACAACATCCCACATAACGCATTGAACATGAAAAGTCTAACTGGTTCCTACCAACAACCTTTATTCCTACTAACTTGTGTTCATGCTACTGGAAGGTACTCTGTTCACTACTAGAGAAGATTAGTAAATGATAACCCAGCTACAAACCCTGCCACCTAAAATAGCGACTTGCCCACAGGATACATATACTAGTATAACAGTGGCACAAACATTGTAGAAGCAACCAACCAGTATCTGATTGGATTTAATGTCTACTCCATGAGATGGACACTACTTGGGTGACCAAGAATCTGAGACCAAATAGACAAGGGACCTGGGGGAAAACTAAATACTACTGTTCTGCTTAAACAGAACAATAGGAACATAGCAATAAAATGACCCAGCAACATGCTGCTATATTCATAAATCAGTGCCTTCCTCAGCCATCATCAGAGAAGCTTCCTTCTGAAGCATATGGGAACAAATACAGAGACCCACAACTGGACAATGTGCAGAGAGTGAAAGACCTTGGAGCACTCAATCCTAACAGGAAATCCCTGAATACGTGTGTGCCTGTCTGCATGTGTTTCTTATACTCTTCTTTTCATGCTTGTTTGTTTGTTTTGTCCTATTCTGTTTTGCTTTTTTGGTTTTTGGATTGTCTGGTTTTTGTTGTTTGGTGTGTGTGTGTGTGTGTGTGTGTGTGTGTGTGTGTGTGTGTGTATTAGTTGCTGGTTTGTTCTCTAATAATAGAAAGAAAGGGTGGAATTTATTTGGGTGGAAGATGATGGTGAGAAAACCTTGATTTAGAATATATTGTATGAAAAAATCTATTTTCAATTAGAAAAAGGAAAATATTTACATTTGGAAGCAGATATTAGAGTATATGTGGAAACATTTTAAATTCTTCCTCAAATTCTAAACTTTATGCTACTTAACTCTTAAACAAATATCCCTACTTATTCATGGAGAGATTCTAAGCATGGATCTTGGAAAGGTCTTGAGGCTCACACCTTTTTGTCTCAGAATTGTGGACCTCTTAGCCATCCTAGCCAAATCCGTCTGCCACCCAAATTTCCCACAAAATGTTCTGCCAGGATGTTGTATTTGACAGTTCGAGAACCTGGGAAGTTTGAAGCAAGCACTGTCTATTACATGATGTTATATAGCTACTTCATCTCATCTGAAACATTCTTTCCTGGAAAACTCAAAAGTAAATAAAATAAAGAATACTCATGAGCTCCTGAAAGTTCAAAGATCCATGATACCCTTTTCAAAGTTATATAAGCAGTGGGGGGGGGGTGGAGGGGGGGGGGTGAGGGGGAGAGAGAGAGAGAGAGAGAGAGAGAGAGAGAGAGAGAGAGAGAGAGCACATTTTTCTACATCTTACAGAGCTGCCTGCAAACTATGAATTCTGGGGGTGGGTTGTTTGTTTGTATTATTCAGCTGTCTTTAAGTCACCATGCTCCTATAAGTAGCCCCTCATACTAAGCTAGATTTGAATGCAATCATTTCTTTGGCCTGCCTATGGCATCACATTTGGAATAAATAGACATTTCTTCATGTTTAGCTATAAAAAGTCCTAGAATACAACTGGTTCCCAGACAGGGACTGACAAAACCAAAGTTGGAAAGGAGTAGTTGAAAGGTCCTTGTAATGAAAACGAAGACATGTAAGTAAGGCTGAAATGTGAGGGGGAATGTCCACAGGAAAAAAATCTCAGTAGGACTACTTTTCACTGTGGTTTGGGATATCTGGCCTTCTTGCTTAGTGCTTCTATGTCTCCCTTGATGAGTGATGGAATACACTACCAAGACCATATGCAGTGGAAAGTTCTTGAGAAGAATCTCATTGTGGCTTCCTCTTATACTTGGTATTAATGGCATGTATTTTTACTAACCATGCCTAAGAGAAGGAAAAGAAGGATATGAAGGAAATCATGGACTACTAGGAGGCTTACTTGAAGACTAGAAGTTTCTTTTGTGTGACTGTTAATCACTCGCTATTATTTGCATCATATTGTGTCTTAGAAAGTGGTTCCAAGAGTCCTCTTTCACCAGGCTTTCTCAACAGTATCTTATCTTCTTGCAACCATCCAATGCTAGACTATCTGGAGTTTTACTGTGAAAACTATAACCTAGCTGGTGCTGAAATTTATGCACAGAGCTAGCCTAGAGATGCCTCAGTGGAAACACAAAACCATCTACAAGGAGAGGTTAAGTGGATGGCTCAAACTAAACAGAGAGAAGAAAAGGTGGCCTCAATAATGTCTAATTAAGAATGTCAGGGCAGAGAGGCAGGAGGGGGGATGGTTGGGGATGAGGATCACCCTCATAGAAGAAGGGGGAGAGGGATGGGATAGGGGGCTTATGGACGAGAAACCAGGAAAGGGAATAACATTTAAAATGTAAATGAAAAATATCCAATTAAAAAATAATGGTGACTCTTACCAAAAAAAAGTCTTAATTCTTAAAAAGAAAGAAGAAGAAGAAGAAGAAGAAGAAGAAGAAGAAGAAGAAGAAGAAGAAGAAGAAGAAGAAGAAGAAGAAGAAGAAGAAGAAGAAGAAGAAAGAAGTTGTTGTTGAAGTTTTCATTGCAACTACAGCTGAGTACACCCTTGCTCATCTGCCTCTGAGTAATTTTACCTTGATTAAGCACAAATTTCTCAATGAGAATGCTTTTTCAGGGGCTGCCTTATTTCTGAGGCCATTTTGAGTGGAACGGATGCAGTTACTTGAGCAGTACAGGGTTTTCCAAATGCATGGGATCCAGGAATTCAGATGCTAGAAACTCACCTGCCATGAAAAGGTAACCTGAGATGGTGGCTCTTGAGTTCATAACCTCATGCTGGTGATGATTAGAGATTTGGATATACCTAGTAAGAGCACCAGTGGAAGGGGAAGCCCTGGGTCCTGCTAAGACTGAACCCCCAGTGAACTAGACTGTCGGGGGAGGACAGCAATGGGGGAGGGTGGGGAGGAACACCCATAAGGAAGGGGGGAGGAAGGGATGTTTGCCCGAAACCGGAAAGGAATAACACTTTCAAATGTACATAAAAAATACTCAAGTTAATAAAAAAAAAAAAAAAAAAAGATTTGGATATAGAGGAATAAGCAAAGCCAAAGCAGGCATTGTTGAGGAGAATTGAAGAGAAAAAAGATAGAAAATTAAGGAAAAGCTAAAGAAATTTCTGAGAATTGAGAGCAGCCTTTAGTGAAGGAAACCATTGAGCTGTTTGAACAACTACTTAAATAGAACGTGTGGCCTGAGCAAACCTAGGGAGTTCCTACTGAAATTAATTAATTCTCTGAGCATATCACAAGCCAAGCCTAAATGGAGCCTGCATGATGATAAATTGCCAGGTCAGTGTCCAGTTAACTGGGCAGCTTCAACAGAGGATGTCACTGTCCTCAGTAACAATGAGAACCATAGCGAAAAGCTCCCATAAATGAAATGTAAATTGTCACATCCAGCTTCTTGTCAGGACTCATGTTCCTAAACTGCAATTCTCAAAAGCTCTGCTGAGAGGGGCACTCTTTATGATGGCCTTCCTGAAGGGTCAGCATGCTCTCAGTTCCCCTAATGATCCCAGCCAACACCAGGCCCCACTGTTAGCCGGAATAGTTCATGAGCTGTCCAGACTCATGGTTCTTCCAGACAACTGTTCTTGCTGAGATTTCTTCTTAGACAATTGCTTCCTGGTGCAGAGAGAACTGTAGGGATGCTGAAAAGTCATTCAGTGTGCAGGAGAAATACAATTCAACCTGGCCCATCCAGTGTCCTCTCTAATAAAAACTGAATGTTCTGATCTTTGCCAGGAATAGTGACATTGCACTGAGACTAGACTTTGCCTGCCCTAGAGATCCCGTATTCCTCTGTGATCCTATCACCTCATTGAATTTGTGAAAGGAGGCAGGCTTCAGTTCACAGTTGACATTCTGTATATGTCCTCACAGGACTCTCAGCTCTTACTACCTTACCTTTCTCTCCCTTTTATTACAAAAAAGTATTTTCTTTTATTGAATTGTGTATGTTTTGTGGACAACTAAAGTAACTTTAAGACAGTATTAATAAGTATGCAAATTATGTATTTTGTTCTTTTGAATATTTCAAAAATACTAAGATTAGCACTCTACTGAATCCAAAAAACTCGAGTTGAATGAACAACTAAAAATTTAAATCCATCTGCCCCACAATTTCACTTTCTTCACTGGTCCCTAAAAGTTCATTTATTCATAAGAGTCAGGGCACAGAGTAATTCTTTCCATTTATGATATATGACAGTAATCTGGTGTGCTAACTGATACATGCTTCTATCCACGTTAAATTACTAAGTTGAGAGAGTTATTGTTTTGCCAATGGATGCTTTGAAACTAACAGACATGGAACCTTCGAGTGAAAGTACATATTGATGTTTAAATTTTTTTTCCAGATATACACAGATCCGCATAGGCTATAATAAAGCCATTCAAAGAATAAGCCAATTACTTGGGCCATCACTTAAACTGTTATACATTATAGAATATGGATGATTATGTCACAAAGAATCTGGTTGTCCCTATCTAGATCATATGAGCCTGTTCTGATTCTATTGGCCTTCTATGTCCCTGATAGAAAACTCCTTAGAGTAATGATAGTTTTTCTTTGTTGTCAAGCATCACTCTGTATCATTCAACCCACGGGAAGCTATTATGCTATAAAAAGATACAAAAAAACAAAATCTTGGCAGGCTGGGTGCTATTATTTGGAAATGAAATGAAATGAACAGCTGGAGCTGGATAAGCTATGGAGCGAAGAGTGCATGAGGGTGTAAACCATGCCAGGTAGAATTTGGCTTTTCCCAATGGAAGAAGTACCTCACTGGGGACCTGCCTCCTCCTGTCTCTATGTCCCTCTGTCTCCTCTCTGCCATGAGCTGAACAGCCTGGCTCTACCACATACTCCCAGCTATAACATTCTGCCTCACAGTGAGCAGCCCTAGAAGCAACAGAAACCAAGTGACTCTGAAAAAATTAGGCCTTCCTCTCTGATTCTCACAGCAAAAGAAAGTAATACAATGTGACTCTTTTAAACATCAAAACAAAGTCAGCTCGAGTTGTTCATGCCCATCCTAAGAATAAAGCAATGTGTTTTCTTTGCCCTGTTTCATTCATCTACTTGTTCAGGTTTGTTCCTGGCTTTCTTTCTATTACTCTATGAGCAAAGCTGTGTTTAGTTATCTCATTTTATACTTCCTAATAAAGGCTGTGCTGTTCTACAGGAAAAACTGGGCAGAATTCCTAACCTCAGGCAACTCCAATGTTCTTAGAGTCTAAAATGACTATGTCTAGAGGAATTAATTTTCACCAATGCCTCACACTTAGGCAGAACCATACAGGCTCTGTTAGATCTTTGATTTATGGGTTGACTAATCATAGGGTGTTTAGTTCTCCTTGCTGTTGGCTTGTTCCTCAAAACTGCTTAGAAATACTGTAACTACCAATGTCTTGGATCCCATGTTGCCAAGGACAAACTGTTCCTTAGGAGTAGTAGTAAAAATCCTGATTGTGTTTCAAGTCGAGCATAACTATGCCAATGAATTTTCTTGTGCTTAAAGTTACTCTTTACCAAGCTGGGAAGGCGGCTCGGTTGGTAAAGAGCTTGTTGTGCAAGCATGAAAACCCAAGTTTGGATCCCGATCATTTACATAAGATGAGCAGAATCGTTCATGTCTGTGATCCTAGTGCTATGACTGCTCTAGGGTAACCAACCACTTAGTGATTGGATTTGACGCTTGTTACACAGGATGCAATTTATACCTGGTACAGTAAACAGTGAACTTGATTTGTAAAGACAAAAATCCATTGCCAGAGTTACAGGCACGAGATGGAAGCCTCTAATGTTATTTTATTAAATAGTTATTGTTAGCAAGGGTACAGAAAAGAAACTACCAAAATGGCAACTCCATGATTAGGGGGAAGATTTTTATTATAGCAGACAGACAGACAGACAGACACACACACACACACACACACACACACAGAGAGAGACAGAGACAGAGAGACAGAGACAAAGAGAGAGACAGAGAGAGAGGTAGCATCCAGAGGCATCTGGAAGAGTCCGAAACCAAGAGAAAAAGACAAAGACTGGACAGCCCAGGGCTAGAGATGTGGGGGACATGGAAAATTATTCAGATTATAAGGAGGATGAATAGCTGTGGGGAGGGAGCTAACTGGAGCCGCCTGGGAGTTTAGGGTAGAGGAGGAGCTAAGAAGGGCCAGAAGCTCTGAGGTGTATAACTAGTGTGCATGAATAGGGGTTGAAGGAGCCTAGAGGCCAGCATGGGCTTGTATATGCTCCTAGGTGCCACAGGTGTATGTCAATAGAGCCTTTGTCCCTTCTGCCAGATGCAAAAAACAAAAAGGACTTCTTTGGTGGACTTGAACCTGTTTTACAAGTTTCTAAAGAATGCTGGCTTTGATCTAAATGCCAGAAATTCTTCTAAAGTCCAGCTTAAGCTAAGCCTAAATTGGGATGAAACCTGTGGGCCCTTTAAACATGACAGTTAGGTTATCAGAATACTCTCTAAAAATTTATGTTTATACCCATACATGGGTGTTACTCTCAATTTTGGTCAGAGGCTTCTTTTTGTAGCAGCTAATGAATACAGAAATTCTTAACTGTTCAAAGTGCTAAGAATAAGCAATTGTGAATGCTCTGTCATAGACAGGGCATCTATATGGGACATCAAACCCACGCACATACACAGGCACCATCAAGACTTAGGAAACATTTCAGAAGAGGTGGTAGAAAGAATATAAGTAAGAGTTGGAGGACTGGGAGGAATTGTGTGAAAGGCCATCTACTGGACACAGATACTATCCTTGGCTATTTTGTCTAGACTCCACCCCACAGTTACCTGGCAACAGCCAGGTGTGCCTGACTCACTAGAAAAGGCTCTGTTTGCCCCTTCCTCACTCTCTTCCTCTCTTCTACTCTCCTCTTGCTCCTGTTCCCTTACCTTCTTCCCCCTCTCTCCCTACTCCTCTCTCCTCACTCTCTCATGTTCATGGCCAGCCTCTAAGAACTTACAGCAGCTATGACTACTTACCTACAACCTATACAAGCTTAACCAATTTAAAAATCCAAGCATTGGGGTGTGGGGGGTCCAGAGACTCCGCCTCTAGTTGAGGAGTTACTAGCAATTGATTGGTGCTGGGGAGGGAGGAAGGCTTACCTTTCTCTAGGAATGAAGCCACTAGTAAGTTTCCCATGCCTCATTGGATGACTCCACACCAATATGCATATGAGCAGTACCAATTAGATACAGTACCTGTTGGATCTATATGACGGGATCCAGAAAGTCACACCATTTGAGAGGGAGGTTTTCTCAGGGAGGGGGAGGGGATTCAGAGTCTGCCTCTGGTGGAGGATGGAGAATAAAAGGGAAGGGGAAGAGTTTGGGACTAGTTTGTAGTCATTGAACCATAGAGCAGAGCAAGTTTCAGGACAGGACTACTCAGAGAAACTCTGTCTTGAAAAACCAAATATACATACGTGTGTGTGTGTGTGTGTGTGTGTGTGTGTGTGTGTGTGTGTGTGTGTGTCATACCATTCAGGACACTAGAGCAAAAATACTGTCAACTGTGTTATAAACAACAAAAACTAACTTTGCATAGTGCTGAGAGCTGGGAAGTCCCAGATCACACCACTGGATCATCTGGCATCTGCTAGAGATCTCCTTCCCACCATAAGGGGACCTGCTATGGATGCTAGTGTTGTTGTTTGTTTGCTCTTTCATAGTTGCTTTTATACTGGCAGTAAATTCTATATTAGTTCTGTCTCCTTGCATGAAGGAAAGGGCAAGGGAACTCTGGTGGTCTCTTTTAAAGTCTCTGATCCCATCCATAAGGCTTTAGCAAGTTAATACTGTCTCATGACTTTAAGCATCGATATTTCAATGTATGAATTTAAGTAATACAAACATATAGACACTGGTAATGTATGTGACAAACACATGAGCAATGGAAGGACCTTGCATGTAATCACTGAACACCATGGTGCCACTGCAAGATGAACTAATGAACACTGAGTAGTAGAGGAACATGGGAACCCAATATACTCTGTGCCCAGGAGCTTACCTTCTTCCTAAAGACTCTACTTCCCTTAAATAAAAACAGTAAACGAAAAAAAGGAGGAATAGGTTTTGTCATACTGTTAGGCAGCTTTCTGCGACTGTAATGAAACATCTGACACAATCAATTTAAGAGGAGGAAAGACTTATCTTGCTCAGAGCTTATGGGGTACAGTCTGGCTGCTTGCCCAATTACTTTTTGGCCTGTAGGGAAGCAGCAAACCATGTTCAGAGTACAAAGCAGAATAAAGCTGTTTCTATTAAGACCAAGAATGAACAGAAGAAGACATAAGAACCCACAGTCCACTTAGAGGGCATTCTCTTGCTCCCAAGACACTCAATAGTCCCAACTCTTAAATGCTACCTCCTTTCAATAATTCTTTGGGCTAGGAACAAACCCTTAGTAAATATTCCTTTAAGGGATATTTATTCAAACTGTAGTACACTCTACTGATAAATGTAAACTATTTTATGCTATGTATTTAACATATTTACTAGACAGGTTATCCTAGTTAAATATTTAATATCTGTTAGATTAGGTTCTCTTGTGAAGTAGATCATGTAGCCAATGGTGTGGAGAGCAGAATTATAGATGGTATAGACTAAAGTCTCCTACAGAAGTCAAATTAAGAAAATAAAATTGAACGACTAAATACAAAGAGGGAAGAATGAGAAAAAATTAAAATTAGAACTGGCATAACTTGGAACCAACAGGACCAAGGTTATTACAAGAAAGAAATAGAGCTTTCTATGATTTTAAATTAGTTGAAGGTTTTTTTGTCATACTTATGATTTTCTACTGCTATGATAAAACACCATAACTCAAAGTAACTTGGTGAGAAAGAGTTTATTTCATCTTACAATGTCAGGGAAGGAACTCAAGCAGGGCAGGAACCTATAGGCTTGAAGCAGAAGCCATGGAGGATTGGTACTTACTGCTTTGGTCCTCATTACTTGCTTAACCTACTTTCTTAAGCAACTTAGGACCACTAAGAAAATATCCCACCAGCTTGCCCACATGACAATGTTGGGGGGACATTTTCTCTACTAAGGTTCCCTCTTCACAATTGATTCTAGCCTGTGTTATTTGACAGAAAATTAATTAGAAAATTAAGCCCTGGTTAGTTTCACTCACACATACATTACAATGAAACCATAACCTTTTGCTTCTTATTCATCTCCAAGAGCTCATATTGATACCAGTATCTCAATATAAAGCACATTTCAAACTTTAAAATCTTCACAGTCTTTGGAAATTAAAACACTTTTGAAGTTCAGTCTCTTTCAAACATCTGAAGTCTCTTTCAGATTTCAAAGGAAACCTAAAATATCCAAAATTTCTCTAAAGCATCCAAAGTTTCTCTTAAAATTCAAAAATCTTTCCTAGGTCTCTCTATAAAATTGCAAAATCTCTTAACACTTGTAAAATCAAAAAGCAGGTAAAACAGTTTCTTATTTCAAAAAAGGAAGAGCCAGGGCTCAGTTACAATCAGATCAAAGAAAATCAAAGTCCAACAGTGGGCAAAGCTCAGTGTCTGAGATCTGGGACTTACTATCCTGTGCTCCAAGGAGCCACATTTCTCCAGCTCTGCTCTTCAAAGCACAAAGCTTGTTTCATCAGCTTAAGGGGCTCAAATGCACAGCTGCTCCTTTCTTTGGTGGTTGTCCCATAGTGCTGGTACCCCCAATATGCTGGAATGGCCACTGAAACAGAGGCTGAACCCTTGCCAATATGTCCCTTGAGGCCTTTCTTCAAGGACCCTTCAACCTTTCATGACCCTTCCATGCCTTCAAAACCAGTACTACCTTGGTGACCTTTACACATTGCCAAGTTCATCTGCCAGCATACGATGCAGCCTTAGCCCCCTCTGGACCACAGCTTTCTGTGTGCTGAGCCTGAGGAAATACTCTCAGGATATTTCACCCCAGTGATGCTGGTCTCTTCTTAATCACCATTAATTTCTCAGCATCAGATAAACCCAATTGATATCCAGTGGCCCAATAAAGCAAAGATTTTACCCTAAACGGTTCTAGTATTTTCTTCATTATAGCTGACTCTTTGCCCCTGCTGACTAGAAGCACTGAGTCTTAATAAAAAATGGCACATGAAAGACCCAGGTAGGATCTTCATTTCCCTCTGAAACGTCACAAGCCAGACCTGCATTTCTCTTCACATTTTTATCTTCCAAGCACCCTCCAAACTCCAAGCACCCACTGAGCTCTGAGCACTCAACAGCTCTTCCAGCCTGAAGTTCAAAGCAGATCTACAATTCTCCCATAACGACATGGTCCCATAACAATGAAGCTGTCTGTCTGTCTGTTACAATGGACCTTGTAAACCTGGTACAGATTTGTCTTAGTTAGGCCTTCCTATTGCTGTGATGAAACACCATGACTAAAGGCAATATGTGAAAGAGAGGATTTACTTCACATGCATTCATCACTGATGGAAGTCAGGGCAGGAACTTTTACAAACTAAGCACGGCAGGAACCTCAAGGCAGGAACCTCAAGGCAGCAGGAACTAAAACAGAAGGAATTCTGCTTAGTAGCTTGCTCTTCATGGCTTCCTCGGCCTGCCGGCTTTCTTACATACAGCTCAGGGGTAGTACCACGCACAACAGGCTGGTGCCTCCTACATAATCCTTAATCAAGAAAATGTCCCTTGCTGAGAGGTCAAATTGGTAAGAAGGGCATCTTTCAATTGCAGTGTCCTCTTCACAAATGACTCTTGATGTGCCAACTTGGAAGGGGAAAGAAGCTAATAAGTACAACACTCAAATTGAAATGAAAAATAAATGCAGAATGGAGGATTGCATTAATGTGGGAGCTGGGTGTGTATGAAAGGCAAGAATGATTTCTTTTTTTAATGTAATTCAAATGAAGACATGGTAAGTTATAGTGCTCTGTGCTACAATTCTGCATATATCCAAAGGTGGACAGTATTTATCAGCATATTTGTGAGAGTTAAGATTAGAGGCCAGAATGAAATGCTAAACCATGAATGCAGAACAAAGAGCAAGAGAAGCAACACTGTCCACGGTGAGAATAATAACAGTCCCTTAACTGTAACTGTGGCCTCATTCTAAGATCTGAGCATATGGTAATTGTATATTGCAGACAGAGACTCTATGGATGTTAGTACCGTGAGGGCCATGAGTTGAAAAAGTATGCTGTAGAGGTAACTTCAGATTAAGGATAAAGCTCTTCAAAAGCAAAGAGAACAGCAGAGTAGCAGGATGGTGTATGCTGGCTTTGACGATGAAGACAGGAGCCACACCCCATCATGGCCTCTAGAAACACAAGGGGAGAGGTTTCTCCTGCAATCTCCAGAAGACAAAGATGAAGATCTGCCGGCCGATACCTTTACTTCCGTCCAGTGAGACCCATTTCAGACTTCTACCATTTAGAACTGTGACATAACATTTGTCTTAGGAGCTGGGGAAATGCTAAAAGCACTTTTGTTCTTCCAAAGGACCTGAGCTGCTGAGGATCTACTGCCCTCTTCTAGTCTCCTTGGGCACATGTAGCATACATTCTTACACACACACACACACACACACACACACACACACACACACACACACATGTTTTTAATTGTCTTGTTTTAAGCCATCAAACTAGAGGTTATTTATTGTACCTTTATCAAGGTTTAAGATCTATACCAAAGCTAAGTCACTCAGAAACAAATAAAAAGTGATCCAAGGAGATTGGTAAATATTGAAGAGGAGTTAGTGGCCTCAAAGATAAGGCAGGGCCTGAACCTATGAAGAGAAAGAAGACACTAGCGTGTGCTGAAGATGAGTCAAATGAAGAGCTGACGGCATCCGCTGCGATTAGCAACTCTCAAAATAACTGGCAGTCACCGTTTTAGAAAGTTTACTGGCAAGTGAAGTAGGATTCAGATACGTAAGAGTTGAGAGTTATCTAGAAAGTATATATAGAAAACTAAAATAGCCTTTCCAGAAATTTGGCCCTGATTGGTAGGTGACAAGTCACTGGATAATAAATATGTAAACAAATGCATGTATACACACACACACACACACACACACACACACACACACCACGCACGCACGCACAAACGCACGCACGCACGCACGCACGCACGCACGCACACGCACACATTTACTGAATACAGCCAAAAATCCATGTTTCGTGGAAAAAAATGAAGCATGTATAATTGGAAAAGAAAAATAATCTTTTTTAAAGAAGAATGATCTTTAAGAAAAATAACAAGGTATTAAAAGTTAGGATAAGGTACAAAATTACTATGGTTTGGGAAACATCACAATAAATTGTTATGCAAGTGCCATCTCTCAATCTCAAAAGTAAATATTAAAATTTGAGATCTTAAGTAATACCTGACAGCTCTGTAATACTTTTCATAAATATATTGGGTATATTTGCTGGTTATTTCTTTTGATGATAAAAATGATCTAATTTTCTATAAAACATAATGCAGATTAATTCAGTCTTTCTTTGTATATGATTGGCCAAATTTTATTTAACATTAAGTCAGAACTGTGAAACTTTACATTTCACCTGCAGAGACAGACACTGCAAACATTAAGAATTCAGATAAGCTCTAATTTCCTTTATAAGAATAAAGAAGAATTCAGAAGAAACACAAACATGAGCTGAATTTATTATTGTTGAGTATGTTACAGATATTCTAAGTTCTCTAGACTTCAATGAGAATTGAAATCCTCTACTTATGATTTTTCCCATTAAAATGGAAACAAATTTCCAACTATTGGTTTACAGCTCCAAACTCTTTAATCATTGTGTTTCCATTTCTGCCCGCAGTAAAGGTCGGCTGAGTTTGCCTAATGAGTAATGAGGATGTTCTGGAGCCGTTCCTACACTGAGTTTGTTAGCTGTAACTTAGTAACATATGAATGCCATTAAACTAAATTAACAATGTTCCCAATTCAGTTAGGATGCCCCAATGTCTGCAAACTCCTAGGGACAAAGGAAACAGGTTCCAAGCACAGAGAAAAGATGTGCTTCCAGATGAGTGAGAAAATCCCGGGACTTAGATCATTAGCTTCACATTCCTCAAACGCAGGCTGTGGAAGAAATTCTGATAAAGAGGAAGGCATGCAAATATAGGAAAGAAACAGATCAGTGAAAACTGACGGCCCCTCTACTAGAGGGAAAGCTTGGGTCAGGACATGGAAGCTGGAAAGGAAATGAAGTGGTTTCAGTCAAAGATTCACCAAGCCCCAAACTAGCCTGTCTCAAAAAAGATAGGAAGGACAATCAAGGCTGTCGTACTGGAGATCACGTCTGACTGTAGCTTTCATCCTGAGGTAAGACTTAGTGAGTAGAGAGTGATAAAGTGGCAGGCATGCTGTCAAAGACTATGCATGCCAGAGAGGGCAAAAGGAACCTTAGCAGAAACGGAAGTGGGATGCGTTCTCCTTTTCAGTCTGTTATACAAGTCCAAACAGGCAAAGAGAATAACCAGCTGAAGAGAGGCCTGACTGGAGATGCCTGCTGTAGATTGGGGTTGATTCAACTCCTCAGAAGCCGCTTAGTGGATGGTCGAGGGCTCTGTCAGGGAATGTTCTCATCACAGTGACTTGACATAATTATTTCACAGGGTTGAGTACTGTTGTTTGGTCCCAGGTCCTTAGACATAGTATCACTGTGACAGAAGCATGTGGAGGAGAGTCACATGGCTGACCAAAAAAAAAAAAAAAAAAAAAAAGAGGTCAGAAGAGCCAGGGACAAAATGACAATACCCCAACATATTTCCTTCTGCTAGATCCCACCTCCTAAGGCTTTCAGGACCTCCCAAAATAGTGTGCCATCTGGCAACCAAATGTTTATCACATGAATATGTCCACTGGGACATATTCTTGTAATAAAACCATAACAAGGTCCAAATATATGAGCCAATGTCTAAGGCAGGGTCAGCTGTTAAGAGACTGAAATCAGAAGGCCCCTTTCACAATTCAAAGCTTTTTCTTAACTTAATGCCTGACTTTTTCTTCCAAGTCCTTGAACCTCAAAGAACTGTGGATCAAAACCCTTACAAATTGCAAAGAATTTGCTCTAAGCTCAAAACCACATCCCATGATCCTGAAACTTTATTAACTTAAAAGTAAACCTCTAAGAAATGAAACTCTCATTCTTTCTAAGATCCATATAAAATAAGCTATGTACAACAACAGACAAGAAAGAACATTTAGGAGACACAACAGGGGTCAGCCAAGGAATTCATTAGATGTTATGTTTCCAAAAGGCTTGGTTAATATTCTCTCTCTCTCTCTCTCTCTCTCTCTCTCTCTCTCTCTCTCTCTCTCTCTCTCTCTCTCATTCTCTCTCTCTCTCTAGTAGGTGAAATGATCTGATTATAAATATATTAGAGAGTAAGAAGGACAGACAGAATAGGATGATAGACAATTTGGGAGACATTCACTGAGCCCAATATACGTAAATGGTTTCTTCTGCTTAGCCACATTTCCTGTGGCTCAAGCAGCCTTTGCAGGAGCTGTTCATTAAAGCATGAAGGTTCTCTAGGACTGTGGGAAAGTACAGATCAGGTGTAAGACTTCCTTGGGAAGCCTGCAGCAAGGATAGCAGGGCATGATTTGGAAAAGGCCAAGAACTCGGCATTTGTTCATGGGAGTAAAGTGAATATATAAATGTAATAAATAAAGATGTGAGGAGCAGACACCAGTAAATAATCAAACTCAGGGCTAATATCAACCAAGTAGAAACAAAAAGAACTGTACAAAGAATTAACAAAACCAGGAACTTTTTCTTTGAGAAGATAACAAGATAGATAAACCCTTAGCCAGACTAACCAAAGGACTCAGACACAGAATCCAAGTTAACAAAATCAGAAATGAAATGGGAGACATAACAAGAGAAACTGAAGAAATTCAAAAAAATAACCAGATCCTACTGTATTCAACAAAAGCCTATACTCAACAAAATTGGAAAATCTGGATGAACTGGACAATTTTCTAGACAGATACCAGGGACCAAAGTTAATCAGATAAACCATCTAAAAAGTCCCATAACCCCTAAAGAAACAAAAGCAGTCATTAAAAGTCCCCCAACCAAAAAAGCCCAACCATATGGGTTTAGTGCAGAATTCTATCAGACCTTCATCAAAGACCTGATACCAATACTCTGCTTCAGACCAATTTCCCTTATGAATATTGATTCAAACGTACTCAATAAAATTCTTGAAAATCAAATCCAAGAACACATAGAAATGATCATTCATCACAATCACGTAGACATCATACCAGGGATGCAGGGATGGTTCAATATATGGAAATCCATCAACTTACTCCACTATATAAACAAACTAAAAAAAAATCCACATGATCATGTCATTAGATGCTGAAAAAGCATTTGACAAAATTCACAACCCTTCATGATAAATTGTCTTGGAAAGATCAGGAATTCGAGGCCCATACCTAAACATAGTCAAAGCAATATACATCAAACCAGTAGCCAACATCAAACTAAATGGAGAGAAATTTGAAGCAATCCCACTAAAATCAGGGACTAGACAAGGCTGCCCACTCTCTCCCTACCTATTCAATATAGTACTCAAAGTCCTGGTCAGAGCAATTAGACAACAAAAGGAGGTCAAAGGGGTAAAAATTAGAAAGAAAGAAGTCAAAATATCACTATTTGCAGATGATATGATAATATACTTAAGTGACCCCAAAAATTCCACCAGAGAACTCCTACAGCTGATAAACAACGTTAACAAAATGGCTGGATATAAAATTGACACAAACAAATCAGTAGTCCTCTAGTCAAAAGATAAACAGGCTAAGAAAGAAATTAGGAAAATAACTCCCTTCACAATACTCACAAATAATATAAAATATCTCGGTGTAACTCTAACCAAGAAAGTGAAAGATCTGTATGACAAGCACTTCAAGTCTCTGAAGAAAAAATTGAATATCTCAGAAGATGGAAAGATCTCCCATCCTCATGGATTGGCAGGATTAATATAGTATAAATGGCCATCTTGCCAAAAGCAATCTACAAATTCAATTCAATTCCCATCAAAATTCCAATATCCTGAGTGAGATAAACCAATCACAAAAAAACCACACAAGGTATGCACTGTCTGATAAGTGGATATTAACCCAAAGGTTCGGATTACCCAAGATAAAATCCACAAACCATATGAAGCTCAAGAAGAAGGACAACCAAAGTGTGGATGATTCAGTCCTTCTTACAAGGGGGAACAAAATACTCAAGGGAGGAAATACAGAGAGAAAGATTGGAGCAGAGACTGAAGTAATGCCATCCAGAGACTGCTCCACCTGGGGATCCAGCCTGTAAACAGACACGAAACCCAGACAGTATTACAGATGCCAAGAATTGCTTGCTGACAGGAATCTGATATAGCTGTCACATGAGATGCTCTGCCAGAGCCTGACAAATACAGAGGCTCACAGCCAACTATTGGACTGAGCAGGGGTCCCCATTGGAGGAGTTAGAGAAATGACTGAAGGAGCTGAAGGAATTTGCCAACCATAAGAAAAACAACAATATCAACCAATGAGACACCCCAGAGCTCCCAGGGACTAAACCACCATCCCAAGAGTACACAGTGATGGACCTATGGCTCCAGACACATATATAGCAGAGGATAGCCTTGTGGGGCATCAATGGGAGGAGAGGCCTTTGGTCCTGTCAAGGCCCAATGTCCCAGTGTAGGGGAATGCCAAGTCAGGGAGGTGGGAGGAAATGGGTGGGAGGGTAGGGGAGCACCCTCATAGAAGCTGGGGAAGAGAGCAGGTTTCTAGAGGGGAAACCAGTAAAGGAGATAACATTTGAAATGTAAATAAAAAATTTTAAAAATTAAAGAATATATAACTTCGGACTTTTCCACCTGCACCCCAATTCCCAAATAATGACTCAGAGGCTTATTGTTTATTAATTGCCTAGACCGTAAGCTAGACTGGTTGCTACTACCTTGTAGCTTATTTAACCTGGTTATACTATTCTGTGTCTGCCACATGGCTAGTTACTACTTAGTGTCACTGTCTGACTTCCTCTGAGTCCAGGCAGGGAACTTCCTTGCCCGACTTTCCAGAGTTCCTCCCTCTTTGCTGGATGCTCTACCTTCTAATCCTGCCTCAGCTTACTGGCCATCAGACTTTTATTGACAAGTGATGCTTCAACACAGTATGCAGGAGAGAGTTCCTACAAGAATATTCAAATGCTCTGGTAATCTTCTGGATGGTGGGCATACCTGTTAATGCTAATGAGGTGAATCTGCTCACCAGAAAGAGTGATCCTGTGATTAGAGGTCTGGAATTTTTAGCCAGTTAGTCCCTAGAGAAAGATGGGCAGGATGGAGATTGCATTCAGTCTTGTATCAACAATGCCTATGTAATAAAACCTCCAGAAAAACTGCAAAAACTGCAAAAAAGAGAAAGAGGGAGAGAAAGAACAGCACTTCCTTCTCAGTTATAATAGAATATGGATTAAATTTTCATTAGTTTTTGCTTTTTCTTTTCTTCTTTTTATCTTTTATTGAATATTTTTTATTGACATTTCAAATTCAACAAAAGTTATTCAGTCATTTAGGGTAATTTTTTTTGGAGTTCATGTGAAATTCTTATAGAAAGTTGAGAAGTGTCATTGCAGATTTTGAGTAAACATTGATTTTTGAAGGCAGCTGTAACAAATATTTAGCAGACAGACTTTCAAACACTGAGTGATATCTGTAATGTAACTAGTAGATAGCTTGTCTGTTTCTCCACTTAATAGTGAACTGCTCAAAATAAAGGACTTTCAACTTTGTTAATGCTAAAAACTATAATAATTCTTGACATTAACAGTTTTGTAATAATCAATATATGGAGGACAAATGGTAGAAGGAATGAACAGGTCAATTGTGGCTGTGTAGTAAGTTCTGTAAATGGTATAGCTTCTGAATCATTTGTCAAATATCCAGCTCAGGTAAATTAGTAAATTTCCAAAGTTTTTCAGTATCACAAAAGAAAAGACAGACTTGCTTGTCAAGCATCATTTTTCATTGAGTGCTAAAGTAAGGCCAATGAATTGTTTGGTATTAAAAGCCAATATTCCTATTTTTATTGGATATTGTTTACTTACATTTCAAATGTTATCCCCTTTCCCCAACATAACCACCCACCTATTCTGGCCTCCCCACCCTGACACCCCCTACACTGAGGGGTCCAGTCTTGGCAGGACCAAGGGCTTCACCTCCCTTTGTAGCCCAACAAAGCCATCATCTACTACATATGCACCTGGAGCTATAAGTCTGTCCATGTGTACTCTTTGGGTAGTGGTTTAGTCCCTGGAAGCTTTGGTTGTTGGTATTGTTCTTATGAGGTTGCAAACCCCTTCAGCTCCTTCAGTCCTTTCTCTAATTCCTACAAATGGGGACCCCATTCTCAGTTCAATGGTTTGCTGCTAGCATTTGCCTCTGTATTTGTCAGACTCTGGCAGAGCCTCTCAGGAGACAGCTATATCAGGCTTCTGTCAGCATGTACCTCTTGGCATCAGCAATACTATCTGGGTTTGGTGGCTGTATGTATATGTGCTATTGCCAAGGTAGGCAGGTTCTGAATGGTCATTCCTTAAGACTCTGCTCCAAATTTTCTCTCCATATCTCCTCCTAAGAATATTCTTGTTCCCCCTTCTAGGAAGGACTAAAGCATCCACACTTTGGTCATCTTTCCTCTTGAGCTTCATGTGGTCTGTTGATTGTATCTTGGGTAATCCAAGCCTTTGGGCTAATATCCACTTATCAGTGAGTGCCATGTGTGATTTTTTGTGATTGGGTTATCTCACTCAGGATGATATTTTCTAGTTGTGGGATGATGTCATTATGCAGGTGAGGCAGGTACAAAATAGAATGAAGCCTGTCATTTGACGAGAAGGAAGGATGGGCAGGAGAAAAGTTTGAGGAAAGAGGAGACTGGGACAAGAAGAGAAGCCGCGGAGAGAACATGGAGGCTGATGTTAAAATCCCACTCTGGAAGGAATCAGAGAAAGAACTGAAGAGCTTGAAGGGGCTCGAGACCCCATATGTACAACAATGCCAAGCAACCAGAGCTTCCAGGACTAAGCCACTACCTAAAGACTATACATGGACTGACCCTGGACTCTGACCTCATAGGTAGCAATGAATATCCTAGTAAGAGCACCAGTGGAAGGGAAGCCCTGGGTCCTGCTAAGACTGAACCCCAGTTAACTAGATTGCTGGGGGGAGGGCAGCAAGGGGGAGGATGGGGAGGGGAACACCCATAAAGAAGGGGAGGGGGGAGGGGGATGTTTGCCCGGAAACCGGGAAAGGGAATAACACTCGAAATGTATATAAGAAATACTCAAGTTAATAAAAATAAATAAATAAATAAATAAATAAATAAATAAATAAATAAATAAATAAAATCCCACTCTGTGTATTTACAGATTGTTATGAATATTCTTAAGGGATGGATGTGTATAGGGCTTTGTAAGTTTAGGTGGGCAATAATATCTTATCAATTGGATAAGAGGTTATTGTAGTGTGTGTTCTTCCTTGTGGCGAATTAAGTTTAAGAGAGTGTGTGGCAGCTGGGATTCCAAGCCACCATGGAACTGAGATGTGTATTTCTGGAATGGTGGCCACCTGTCTTGGGAACTGGATGGGTAGAGAGATTGTTGCCAGACTCAGAGAGAGGCTTTGCTGATTGAGATGAAGGTATCTACCAGATATCTTGAGACACTGCAGTGCTGGATCTAGTGCGGGGTAAAAGAGAGTTTTATTTTTTTATAATTTTACAACACAATGGGTGAATGAGACTCCACTAGTAATCCTAAGAGTCGAGAGAAAGTTTTGTTTTCTAAGAAAGAGGAGGCCAGTGCCATGTTGAGTCACATGATGTCTCAAATGCTAGAATTTAAACAAAGAAACAAACAGCCTGGACGTGCAGGCTGTGGATCCCCTGCTGTGTGATAAGTAGTTACAGCTCAGAGAGTTAGAGATAAAAGCTGCTTTTTAAAGAAAGTCTTTCAGGATACTCATATTCCTTGTAATGTGGGCTCCTCGGGAATTTTGGATTGAAATCCTAGTTAGACAAGCTACTTCTTAATGACAGGTATTATTAGAAGATGACTCAGTTTGTTTTAAGGAGAGTACAGAGATTACCCAAATCATGTGAGGATTTTCATCCATGGTTCAGAACTTAGATAGGGAAAAATTAGTCACTGACTACAAGTAGAGAATTGTAATATTTACAAGCTATTAAGGTTAAATAAAAATCTGAGGCTCCGGGTAGAAAGCTTGACAGATTGATATATTTTGGGCTAAAGTCCAGGTTTGATATGTTGCTTATTGGTATTAGAATTGATTGAAGGTGTTTAATTTGTTTTATGAATTATCCCGCTAAAGGCAATATGGCTCGTTGATGCTGGCTCACGAGGGTTTGTGGTTATTTTTGATATTTATTACAGCAGGGAGCTCAGATTCTCTTAACGTGGGCTCCTCAGGAATTTTGGGTTAATTTCCTGATATGACAGATTACAAAAGCCTATTAGGCTCATAAACTATTGTTTACCTTACTTCCTTTTTAAAAAATTGTTTAATCTTCATAATGGGTGTGACTTTGAGTTTTATGGTTACATTATTACTCTGGGAGAGAGAGCAAGATACAAGCTTTTCTCATTACAGACTAAGAAGCACAGGATTCTGGGGAAAAGGTTTTGTTTTTGTGTTTTTAAAAAGTGTGATTAGGCTCTGGAAGCCTCACAGAATCATACTAATCAGATTTGAGAGAGGGAGACGACTTGAAAAACTAGATTCAAGAAAAACGAAAAGATATCTCGATTCTAAACTTTTGTCTTGAGAGCTGTATTTTTCAGAGTGTGTCTACTTGGATTCCTGGTCTCAAGGACTTTCAGCTGGGTCTAATCAGGACACAGCTACAGCATTTGCTTCATTCTTCCTACCCCCTACCCCCAAGGATATCTCTACGCCCATGTACAGCTTGAAAAAGTTATAGAAGAGTTGTCGCCCCAATTTCCTGGACTTTTAGGGGGCCTGAAAGTGGTTATTCTAAGATTGTTTTTATGAGGAATTTAGAAATGGTTGTAATTTAAGAAGGAGGAATTAGCTAGATTGAGTTGTATAGCCATAATCTCATTTAGTAATTAAGCTAAAATCATATCTTTGCTTTGGTATAGAACTAATTTGTTAAAAAAGTTTAAAAGTACAAGGTTTAGAGCCAGTCCTTCTATTGATGCCATTACAAACTTCTGAGTTGATTACACATGTGAGTTAAGGGCCAAATAGCAAATTCATGGCTCTAAGTTTGTTAAAGTACTTTCAAGATAATAAGATAATTAACAGACAGCAGTCCAGATTACCTTATATAGATAGATGGTTTTCAAAAATGTCAGAAATCCACAAAATATGAGATGTGAAGTATCTATCTTTGGTTGAGACATATCTGCTCCTAACAGTTCCCCTTTGGTGGATTTAATGAAGAATCACTACTTCCAGGTGAGGCAATACTTTGTGCCTAGGCAGCCACTGGGGAGAAACTGCCTGTTTCATCTGCAGACTGATGCAGTCCAAAAAGGGACACCTTATGCTGAATAGTCAACTGACAATATTTGCCAAGCCCGAATTATCAGTCCTTCAAGATTTCTGCATTTCAAGAGTCTGTCACTTGATTCTCGGTCAGAAGGCTGAAGACTTGTGCTCACATGTTGCTAACAGAGGACTGTGCTAGTGGAGATTCGTCTCTACAACCTCTCAGTTCTGGAAGCCGTGTTAGGCTTCCTATGCTTATAGATATTTGGCCATACTCAGATTTCTGACAGGGTTGAAGACTGATTATAGTCTCATAGCCTATCAGGCTGTTTAACTCTAAAAATACATATTTTATTAGATAGTTATCAGATAGTACACAGGCTAGCCAAGATATAACATAGATTTTAAGCCTATTTAAGCTGGAATGGATAACTAAATATTCTGTTTAACTGATAAAGTGTTGGAGTGGGTGTGAGATATCTTTTATGCTTTTAATTACAAAATGATAATAGTTGTACTCAGCTTATATTTGAGAGAAAAGTTTTTTTTAATTAGACAAAAAGGGTGAAATGTGGGATGATGTCATTATGCAGATGAGGCAGGTACAAGATAGAACAAGGCCTGTCATTGGACGAGAAGGAAAGATGGATGGGAGAAAAGTTTGAGGAAAGAGGAGGAGACTGGGATGGGAAGAGAAGCCGCGGAGAGAACATGGAGGCTGATGTTAAGATCCCACTCTGTGTATTTACATGTTGTTATGAATATTCTTAAGGGATGGATGTGCATAGGGCTTTGTATGTTTAGGTGGGCAATTACATCTTATCAATTGGATAAGAGGTTATTGTGTTGTATGTTTTTTCTTGTGGCAAATTAAGTTTAAGAGAATATGTAGCAGCTGGGACACTACGCCACCATGGAATTGAGATGTATGTTTTTGGCATGGTGGCTGCCTGTCTTGGGAACTGGATGGGTAGAGAGATTGTTGCCAGGCTCAGAGAGTGGCCACCGGGAATGTTATATGGGGTAGAGCAAAGCAGGTGAGAGGCTTTGCTGACTGAAATTAAGATATATATCAGATATCTTGGGGTAGTTGGGGTAAAAGACAGCTTGTTTTTTATAATTTTACAACATCTAGTTCTATCCATTTGCCTATGAATTTCATGAAGTCATCATATTTTTTAAAAGTATTATTTATTTATTTGTATTTATATGAGTACACTGTAGCTATCTTCAGACACACACCAGAAGAGGACATCAGATCCCATTACAGATGGTTGTGAGCCATCATGTGGTTGCTGGGAATTGAACTCAGGACCTCTGGGAGAGCAGTCAGTGCTCTTAACTGCTGAGCCATCTCTCCCACCGAAGTCATTGTTTATAATAGCTGACTAGAACTCCATTTTACAGATGTACCACATTTTCTGTATCCATTCCTCTATTGAAGAACATCTGGGTTCTTTCCAGCTTCTGGTTATTATAAATGAGGCTGCTATGAACACAGTGGAGCATGTGTCTTTGCTATATGTTGGAGCATCTTTTGGGCATATGCTGGGCATATGAGTGGTATAGCTGGGTCTTCAGGTAGCACTATGTCCAGTTTTCTGAGGAACCTCCAGGTTGACTTCCAGAGTGGTTGTACCAGCTTGCAATTCCAACAACAATGGAGGAGTATTCCTTTTTCTCCACATCCTCTCCAGCATCTGTTGTCACCTGAGGTTTTTTTTATCTTAGCCATTCTGACTGGTGTGAGGTAGAATCTCAGGATTGTTTTGATTTGCATTTGCCTGATGACTAAGAATGTTGAACATTTTTTTTAGGTACTTTTCATCCATTTGGTATTCCTCAACTGAGAATTCTTTATTTAGCTCTATACCCCATTTTTAAAAGACTTATTTGATTCTCTGGAGTCTGACTTCTTGAGTTCTTTGTATATATTGGATATTAGCCCTCTATTGGATATAGGATTGGTAAAGATCTTTTCCCAATCTGTAGGTTCCTGTTTTGTCCTGATGACAGTGTCTTAGGCCTTACAGAATATTTTCAGTTTTATGAGGTCCCATTTGTCAGCAGTTGATCTTAGAGCTTGAGGCATTGGTGTTCTATTCAGGAAGTTTTCCCCTACACCCATGTGTTTGAGCCTCTTTCACAATTTCTTTTCTAATAGATTCAGTGTATCTGGTTTTATGTGGAGGTTTTTGATTCACTGAACAATGACTTCATGAAATTCGAAGGCAAATGGATGGAACTAGAAAATATCGTCCTGAGTAAGGTCACATAGTCACAAAAGACCACACATGGTATGTACTAACTGATAAGTGGATATTAGGAAAAAACTCAGAATACCCATGATACATCTTATAGACCACATGAAGCTCAAGAAGAAGGAAGACCAAAGTACAGATGCTTTAGTCCTACTTAGAAGGGGGAACCAAGTAATTATGGAAGGTAGAGGGTGGGAGGAACTTCAGAAGAAGAGAGGAGGAGTAGAGGAAAAATGGGGGACAAGATCAGGTGTAGGAGGAGAATGGGGAAATGTACTGAGGGTCAGGAAATAGAACAGAGGTGTGTGGCATGGAGCTTGGGGAACTGGGGTAGCCAGCAGAAAGTCTCAGATGCCAGGAAAGCGAAAGGCTCCTAGGACCCAATGGGGATGACATTACCTGAAATGTCCAACAAAGGGGAGAGAGAATCTGTAGAGACCATATCCAGAGGTTAGGCATGGCCCCTGTTGAGGGATAGGGCTACCCTTCTCAAAATTTTAACCCAGAATTGCTCCTGTCTAAAGAAAATACAGGAACAAAGAGTGGAGCAGAGACTGAAGGAAAGGCCATCCAGAGACTGCCCCACCTGGGAATCTATCCCATATGCAGCCACCAAATGCAGTCGCTATTGCTGATGCCAAGAAGTGCTTGCTGACAGGAGCCTGATATAGATGTCTCCTGAGAAGCTCTGCCAGAGCCTGACCAATACCGATGCGGATGGTTGCAGCCCACCATTGGTCTGAACACGGGGATCCCAATGAAAGAGTTAGGGAAAGGACTGAGGAGCTGACGGGGTTTGCAACCCCATAGGACAAACAATAATATCAACCAACCAGACACCCCACAGCTCCCAGGGCCTAAACCACCAACCAAAGAGTACACATGGAGAGACCCATAGCTCCAGCTGCATATGTAGCAAAGGATGGACTTATCTAACATCAATGGGATGGGAGGACCTTGGTCCTGTGAAGGCTTGATGCCCCAGTGTAGGGGAATGCCAGAGCAGTGAGGCAGGAGTGGTTGGGTGTTTGGGGAAGCACCTTCATAGAAGCAGGGTGGAGGGGGTTTGGGATAGGGGGGGTTTAGAGGGAAAACTGAAAAGGGGGATAACATATGAAATGTAACTAAAGTAACCAATAAAAATTTTTAAAAAAGAAAAAAAGAAATGAAGTCACAAAGTGAGAAAATCTCCTTAATGACTCATCACTAACGCAAGGGCTATGAGATAGGAGCAGTATTCTTTTACATGGGATACCTGTTTTCAGTTGACCTATATGATCAGTTCCGTATGACCCTCTAATCGGACATGAATCATAATCTCCACCTAGTGTCCATACATCAGAGATGATTAGTAATATTTATTCAGATTTGAATAAAGTTGGTCCAGGTTAATAACTAGCTTCCACATACCAGGGAGAGAAGGGCAGGGTTTTCTACAATTACCATTCTTAGGGTAATATTTAGCTCATTTCAATCCTGTAAGCACCCAGACAGAATATATAGAAGAGGATGTGGGAAAGGAGAAAATACAGAGCTAGAAGAAAAAAAAGGAAAAAACAAGCAAAAATAAAAACAAAGAAAACCCCTAGCAGCCACACTGTGAAGTCATCAGATAAGAGGCATGGTGAACAGGTAGAGTGCAATGTCTACAAAGTTGGTAAGTTCCTTGGTACTGTCAGTTCAGCGTAATGTACCCACCACTAGTACTTCATATGCAGCCTGTTTCTTTCACTTACATTGCTTATCTCCAGCCCCACCGATGAGAGTGTACTGCTAGCTCAACAGCTGGCACTATGCACACACAACTTTCTTTGTGGACTAGAGTAATAAGTAAATAGACCATAAGTGTATCCAAAAAGTCTTGATGTATTAGACACCCTGACTCTCTTTACCCTGGATCACAATGAAGACAGAGCCACGCAGGAGCCAATGCTCAGAACGCAGGGCAGGTGGTGACAGAACATTGCTTGCCAGGACAGAATGGTCTCATAGGGCCTGAGATAGTTGCAGAATTCCTCCTGGATGCTTAGCTGTTTTACTGGCTCATTAGAGCACATTCTTTGATGACTCTGTTGAACCTTGACAAGGGAATTACCAAAGGAAGTGTTTTGCTATGGCAGCTGGGTATTCTTGGTTATTGCCTGGTCCTAATTCAAGCCCAAGTCCTCAGCTTCCTGCCTGGCATCTCAATGGTTCCATTTATTCATGGTCCTGCTGTAGGCCGCTCCAGCACCATAGCATCCCCTGAAGAGTGAGCCAGCGCATCAAAACCTTCCTTCCTGAAGCTGTGTTACCATGTGTTCTGCCACAGTAGGGAAAGAGGAAATCAACAGTGTGCCTCATGAAGACTTTGGCTAGTCCTGAGTGAAAGCTGTTGATTTGTCTACGTCTCAGCCAGGATAGGACTGTCGCTCATATTTTACAGTCTGGAATACAGAACAAATAATAGATAGTATTTGAAGAGTGGGCTGAAGAGATGACTGTGCCTAACGTGTTTACTGTCTAAGCATGAAAATCTGAATCCAGATCCCCAACACTCACATGAAAGCCAGGGATAGAGGCATGTGGGGCAAGAAGGCATAGATCTGAAACCCAGTGCTGGGGGAGTGGAAAAGCAGATACGTGGGTCTTGCTAGCTAGCTAGTCTAGCTGACACTGTAAGCCCCAGGTTCAGTGAGAGAAGCAGTCTCAAATTATTATTATTATTGTTGTTGCTGTTGTTGTTAATTAAAAACATAATGTGAAAAGCAACAGATAACGACATTGACCTTCAGCCTCCACATAGGATGCACTGACAAGCAAATACACAACATCTATACACATGTGCAAATAAACGCACGCACACACACACACACACACACACACATCAACTAGACTGCATATGGAATAGCTCTTCTGAATTGCTAGTACACAGAAAGGAAAGGAAGCCCATCGTCCTGGGTGAAAATTTCTCCTCTTGAGAAAATGACCAGAACTCCTGGTTTTTGTTCAAACAAACAAACACTGATTTAACCAGCACTCATTTCTTTTTCACAAAGATATCAAAGTAAGAAGAACCTTGTTAGGAAGAAGAATTTCATCAGGAAACTGGGACACAAAGCTACACGTTTATTAGTCTCCATTTCAGGAAAATACACCTACATGGCCAAACTCTATCCACAAAACATGAGTATTAGTCACAAATGTAAGTTCTAGGTGTGGTCCATAGACACCTCCCAGGAGTTTCACACACTCTTTCACATACTCGCTGCATATTAGCACACCGGAATTTATATGGGGACGATAGAAAGGGGCTCATCATTCTAACCATCCTTTAAATTTGCTACAGTGGACATCACTGCTGACAGTAAAAAGCAGAAGTACTAGAACATGACCGAACTAAGTTGAGGAATGGGCATCATAAGAAAACAGAGACAAGTATATGTTCTTGCTTTCAAAAAAATGTGAGGACTGGAGAGGTGGGCCAATTGGTAATGTGCTTCATGCTCAAACGTGATGACTTGAAATTAGGTTTGGGACCGCATAAAAGCTAGGCGCTAGGGAGATGAACACAAGAGGATTATTGTCTAGTTAACTCAGTGAGCTCCAGGTTCACTGAGAAACTGTCTCAAAAAAATAAGTTGGAGAGCAAATGAGGAAGACAACTAATGTCAACCCTTGGCCTAAAAATGAGTACACGTGTACACACACACACACACACACACACACACACACACACACACCCCACCATACACACACACCACCATACACACACACCAAACATACACACATACACCACCACCAACACCACCACACACATACACACACACATACAAAACCACACACACACACACAAACCACCACACACACACAAACCACCACACACACACACCACCACAACACATACACACACACCACACACCGCAATCACATCATACACACACAAACACACATCACATACAAACACACATACACCACACACAAACACATACACCACACACCACACACCACACACCACACACCACACACCACACACCACACACCACAGACACACACATACCACACACCACACACACACACCACACATCACATCATACACACACAGCACATACCACACACACACATACCACACTATACACACACAGCACATACCACACACACACACACACATACCACACCATACACACACAGCACATACCACACACACACACACATACCACACCATACACACACAGCACATACCACACACACACACATATACCACACCATACACACACAGTACATACCACACACACACACACACACACACAGCACATACCTCCCCCACACACAATCAAATTTTTACTAAACTCAATTAGACAAAAGACAAGAATATCAAAGTAAGAAGGACTTTGCTAGGAAGAAGGGTTTCATCAGGAAGCTGAGAACACACAGATACAGAAACAATTGTAATGGGATTGTAAAAAGGAGCAGAACTAACTGTTAGAGAAGCAAGTCCCACACCTTTTAGGTGAACAGAGGAAGCCATTCCAAACAGAGAAGTGGGTGAGAACGTTTAAGTTAGAAGGCCCATAAGTGGGTTGGGTTGCTGAGTATGGAGATAATGAGATCAATTGGGCAGACAGGGCAGCAAAGATCTCCTTTCCTTGAGTGACAATGGAGTTCGAAAGGCATAAAGAAAACGTCCAAATCTAGACAATGTCTACCCTAACCTCCAACAACCAGCTACCAGTTTCTTGAGGTCTCTATGCCTGTCTTACAAATCTGTCCTTGGCACTCTTTTCTCTCTCCTTAGCCTGGAGCTGTGTTTCCACAGTTTATGGTAATATCACAAACTAGAAGATGGCTGGCATTGGAGATATTTATTCTACTGACAATGATCACTGGAAGACTACATGTCAAATTACAGGGACTAGAAGGAATCGCCACGGTCTGTCACAGCATAGAAGGAGAGTTACTGTGAGGTAAAAACTTGATGATGGCTTCTTTAGAAAGGAATCGCTTGAAACAGGAAGAGATCTCTGGACTAGCAATTTTGAACAAATTCGGTAATGCCCCTGATTGTCTGATATCCGATTATGGGACAATTGGGATAAGGTAGTACAGCATCTGCATCACCTTTCAGACATTAAAGTAATGATGGCCGCCTGGATGTGACTGGGTGTGGCGCTCTATGGTTTTTAAAGGGCAGTAAACAGCCTCAGCCTGGAGCTGACAAATGTAACTACTACTTATAAACTTTGCTTTAGGGGCTGGGGATTTAGCTCAGCGGTAGAGCGCTTGCCTAGGAAGCGCAAGGCCCTGGGTTCGGTCCCCAGCTCCGAAAAAAAAAAAATTGCTTTAGCCAGTACTGCTTGTTCATTTAGTATTTAAATCTTTAGTATTTGCTTATTCATGGAACAGAGACAGTAGTTACCTTGGCCAAACAAACTTCTGAGCTCATTTCAAAACCTAGAGCAACGACCCCATGTGTTTTCTATAACTCTGCTCTGAGGGGACCAGCCATCTTTGTTGTACAGAATAGTTGGTGTGTGTAAGCTCTCTGTACATGTACAAGGCTCCAGTCTGATTTGGCTCCTTCTTTTCCTTTTCTAAACTCTCTTTCTTCTTTTTAACTAAGGGACTTACTGTTCTGAGAGGATGCTAATGTACCTTTGCGTCTATTCATCCATGTGTCACATCTGGGATTGACTCTTTCTTCCCAGGGTCTTCCTGGCAAAGACAATGGATCAGAGTGAGCATATTAATAAATGTTACATAATAACAACTATTAAATGTTCCTTTGAAATCTCAAGCAGCTTTTTATCTTTAGCTCCTACTTTGAGATAATTATACACTTCCCTAAAGCTATTAATAGCTCCAATCAGGAAGAACAGCTGAAAAGAAATGTGTAGAGTCCTGCCAAATCTGTGGTGCAAGGGATTTCAAATCCACAGAGCTGTGGGAAGTGTTAAAAAAAATGGTATCTGACATAGAGATGTCAAAAACCATCAAAAGAAAGCTTTCCAAGGCACATTTTCAAGACACCATAGCTTCCTAGCTATGGTACACATCTGTCCACATCCCCATCATCATTCATTTACAAAGACACTTAGATCACACAGAGCGGAGGCAAGCACAGCTTTCAGGTAGGCACACAGTGCCTGGCATGCACAGTCCTTCAGAATGAGCATCACGAGTCACATCCTCCCTCTGTCCTTTGAAAAGCAGAGGGTCCTACACATTTAATCAAGACCCCAAGACAAAGTCACAGACTAGCCTTAAAGGAATGTGACAGATGGATTCCTCTGTGCTGTGCACTAGAAATCATAGTCAAACACTTGTAGACCATTCTTCAGGTTTTCCGGTTCCAGAAAGCTAAGTTACCAACCATCTCCCTTGGGTGCATTCATTCCTCACCTTACTTGACACATCAAAGGGAAAACTTAAAACCAACGACCAGGATGACTTCCTCCCTTTAAGGAAGAAATCATGCAGTAAGTATGTCATTGGACGGCAAGACTTAAGGCCTGGGCCCTGACTCAGCTGTCACAGCTTAGAGCCTAGGATTTCGCCAAGACTCTGTTATCAGAAGGTTCGCTGGACTTTTGGGCATACTACTCTGTGTGAGCAGCCATAAGAGAAGACAGAAACAGCAAACATAGAGCTCTTGCCACCAAGAAGGGTAGCATCCAAAAAATTGTGAACCCAAGAAGAAATAGAAGTGAGAGGTCACTCGTTTGTTGCTATCATTATACCTCTGAGACCTGACTTCATTTTTCTGCCTCCATTTGGCTTTATGATTTGTTTTGAGAAGCCATTCGTCTTAAGATTACATAGAGCCTATTTATTGCTCAGCAATAGTAGTCTTCCCACAGAGCAACCTAAAATATTGTGGTCTCTTACAATCTAAGATAACCACAGCTTTTGAGACTATACTTTAGGTGAAGTTGCAGGAGAAAAAAAAAATCTGTCTTTCTCCCTGGGAAAATGTTTTCTTTATCCTTCATAGATGCTACACTAATAAGAACAGCCCAGAGAGAGATCAAAGCAGAAAGAAATGTCTGCCAACAACCAACTTCCCAAAGAGTCTCCAGTCAAGGGATCAAAGGTGACAGAGAACAATGAATTCCAGAACAGGTGGAGGGTAGCGTCAGCTCCAGGATTTCAGGAAGCCCAGGTTCTGATCACATTGCAGGTCTAACTACTGAGAAGCAGCAGTTCCTCACCTCACCACATCGGCCTATTTGGTTCTCTATAAACACATCATTTTCCTTAGTGGTTAGGCTTGTGTGATTAACATACTAAAATCATAAGTAACTAAACATAAACATTCCATGACTCTCCACTATACTAACAAAAATTAATCCATTAGGGCTACAGAAATAAGTCGGTTGGGAAAGTTGGTAAAGCCTGCAAGAATAAGGACCTGAATCTGATTCCCAGAACTCACATGGGGGAGTGGGGGGGGGGAGGAAGGAAGGAAGGAAGGGGAAGGAAGAGGAAGGAGAAGGAAGAGGAAGGAGAAGGAGGGAGAATGAGGAAGGAGGAAGAAGAGCAAGGGAAAAGAGGAGATAGGAGGGAAGAGGAGGGAGGAGGAGAAAGGGGGAGGAGGGGAGAAAAGGGGGGAGGGAGGAGAAAAGAGTAGGAAGGGGAGGAGGAGGAGGACCCAAGCTTAATAACACATGTTCCTGTCATCCTAGCAATGAAAATGAGGAGCAGGTAGATCCCTCTGAATTAATTAAAATCCTTAAAAGCCAGAGCTAAATTTTCTCCAAATTCCAACCAGGGGCACCTCTCATTTGAATCAGTCTGCCCGTCCATTCTGCGATGTGGTTCTGCATAGCCAGCCCTACAAACTGTTAACTAACTTCTTCAATAAATGGCATAATGTCCCATCAGAGTTCTCTTTCTGGTTAGATACAATTCCACACAGCCATGGGACTTGTTTTCATCCTGCAGTAAAGCCAACTGCATACACTTTTATGTTTTAAGGTAGAAGCTGCTGGGCGCCGGCCCTAAGAAACATGGATCCATTGTTTTCACAGATATGAATAGCTCCAAACGCAGCCTGGGATTCTGTTCTGCTAAGTTGCTCTTACCTTTTGTTTCAGAAGAAAACAATGACTATATATTCAGTGTAACCTTTTTTTGTAAGTTTAATGAAGAAATACATTCAGCTGCACATGAACGACAGGAAATCATGTCCTCACATTCAATGGGCACAGAGCCACAACGCTCGTATTTAGATAAATACTCCCTGTGTTTATCTAAAGGGATTTCTGGAATTGGAGTTGCAGCATGAATCATATCATCCGAATAGCAGCAGCTTTGGCTTCACAAATGCTAATAATTTTAAATGACTCAGCAGTCCATTTTCAAAACCCTCCTAGACAGAATTTCCTGACTGTTTCTTAACACTCATCATCTTCTGTCAAATTCCATTTCAGTCAGAGCTACTCCAAAAACTTCTAAAACTAGAACACAGTCATATGCAAACAGATTGGACAGCTAATTTAAAACCAAGAACCCAAAGGGAGCAGAATTTGAAAGGAAACTTGGATTTCCATTCTTCATAACACAATTTTCTAGGATGAAATGAAGTGTTTAAAGAAAAAAAACAATAACTCCACTTTAGAAATAGTAAACATTTATTCATTTTCTTATTGGTAGCTCTTTTCTTGGTTGTAATAAGAATATTAACAAATAAACATACTTTTGATATTTAAATGTTACAACCTCAAATTAAAAGCTTTTCATTCATTTAAAGGCTAGGTGCCATTTTAAAATAAATTAATTTTAATTACAAATGACAAGTACCTATAGATAGCTAAGAAGTGTACTAACATTTATTTGCGATAACAAACATGTGCTTTGATATTTTTATTATTATAAAAGTTGTGTCTTCAATGGAGTTGAAGTTCAGTTCATTAAAATTATGGTAAAGGAAATAAATTTGAAACTATTAGTAATTTGAAGTCAAATAAAAATCATGACAGAATAAAATAGCAAGCAGGTGGAAATGTTTGTGATCTATACCTATACATTCTCATGTAAACAAAGCAAAGATCAAAGAAATTAAATATCTCTGTCACCAACAAAAGTACGAAGATTTAAAGATTATCTTACTTCACTTCATGCTTCAGCTGAACAACTCGTCTGAGCAGAGAATTAGGAATCAGATGAGCCTTTACATTTCCCCCTCTCTCCCCAGGAAATTACATATAATGAAGAGATGCCCTATAGAGACATCTGCAGGAAAAAATACTATACTAATTAGCCTTGTGGAAGTCATGACTTACAATTAGTGAGTCATTCGTTGACCCCTACTGTGAGACCACATGGTTCATCAGACTTCACCAGTGAAAAGAAAGTAAAGCTGGTGCTGGCCAAATCTGCACCAGCATACATGCCAACCAGACAGGCACCCACCGTGGAGACTTCCTTCCATTGTGTATCACCATTGGCGCCTAACACACAACTACTTTAAGATAAAGCAAACAGGGTTTAAATGATATTCTTATTTTCTACAGGAGTGTTTCTTGTAACTGTGCTCTGGGGACCATCTGAACCAGAATCAGGCAAAATACTCAACAGAAATAAACATTCCTGCATCCAACCATTGACCCAGGGGCCCAGGAATTTGTATTGTTAGCCTTCCTGAGGATATTCAAACATGTATTAAATTTTAAATATTACTGCTGCAAACTATTTGAAATTTCTCTTCACTCTTTTTTGTTTTTTAACAACAACAAATATTTTCTTATCTCTTTCATGTATCCTATTAGCTAGAAGGAAAACTTTTCTGATTATGTCAGTCAGCAGTGGTTAGTAGTGGTGTTTTCCCCATCAAGAAATGACAGAATAATAGGCAATGTGCAATTTTTTATCTAAATTCCTTAATGTTGCACCATAGTGTTTTTTCCTAAAACTTTCAAAATGTATATAAAATTAAAATAGTTAAAGTGATGTGTAAACTGTAGTCTGACCAGATTATCCAGTGTAAAGAGAGCTACGATTCAATGTCCCCTCCCCCATGGCTGTTCATGTTGGCTCTGCAGTCTTCCCAGAGCACTCCCCAAGTGTAGCTGCCTATGAACCAGAAGACAGTACCTTCAACTGCACATAAGCAAGAACACAGATGCGAAACCAAGTTCCACTAGAGTCACAAAAAAAGACTCAAAAGCCACCAGTATGCATCGATATTCACAGCGCTGTCTTTCCTGAAAGTTGAACTTTCAACATCTGTATTAATATATCTGCCTTTAAAATTCAGTTTACATTGGCAATGGAAAACAAAATGCATTTCAATGTACTGCTAATATCTACTAATATCCCAACGGACAATGACATATTTACCTTTGCTAAATATAAATTAGAAATCAAAGAGGTAGGTGGCTATCATATGCAGTGACCTTAACATAATGTGGCAAATAGTGTTCACTAGTCCCTAAAGCTATTTAAGCAGCTGGTGAATTACAACACCATTGCAATTGCCTCAAATGGCATCAAAATCAGGATTTCCCAGGTGTTTGGTGTTGTAAACAAATTTCCAACATCCCAATTCCTGATCACGAAGCCAGAGAGCATCAGACACCCATTTTAAGAAAAGAGCTAACAAAGCAAATGTAAAGTAATACTGGAGACCAGACAATAGTTATGCCGTTGGCTGGGCTCTTCCAACTATACTTGTATATGGGGGGAGTGGGATGGGCAACAAGGACAAACAATAAAAAAACCTCAGGGTTGGGTAAAACCTTAGCAATTCTTGCAAACTAACTTGGGTTTCTGTAATTGAAGGAACCCAGGCTTGTTTTTCCCAATGGCTCAGAAAGCAGTAAAATTCTGAAAAGGTGCTGTACAACTGAGTTAAGATACTGCCTTAGCCCAGGACAGTCAGAAGGCCAGACTTTCAGCCCTCTTGCCTTCAGTCTGCAGTTCCGCTCCTGCTGGCTATTCTGTCTGTACCATGGGTAACCGAGAAGCTGACCAAGGTTCTGGATGCACCAGGACTGGCAGACAACTAAAGAAAAAGAATAAGAAATCCAAAGCCTGATCTATCAAAGTTAATCTAAGCTCAGACCAGGGTTTATCGTCTCTTCACTGTGGAAGACTTACCTGAGTTTGTTCACAACTTACTCTGCTAAGGCAAGCCCTGAGGCAAAAGGCCCTACTACTGATCAGCTAAATTGCTAGAAACTTCCAAAGCTGCTGGAGTAAGACCCCCCATTCAGCTGTATTGAGCACTCAGTAACTGTAAGTCACTTGCCTTATAAATTCAAATTTATATTCATCGTCATATTTTTGAGTTCCATTTGAAAGGCTGGGTCTGCTGTTTGTTTCTTTTAGAAACTCCATGTCTTTCCCAGACATATAGCAACTTCAAGGCTTACTTGAGCTTCATGAAATGATGTCTCAGAAAGGAAAAAGAGAGAGAGAGAGAGAGAGAGAGAGAGAGAGAGAGAGAGAGAACAAAAAAAGAATATGTGAAGTGAAGTAGTGAAGTTCCCCTTGAGTATAGCAGCTTGAAGATGAGTGAGGGGTCTAGGTGGCACAGTGGAAGATCTGTGTCTGTATCTCAGATGTCTGGAGCCCAGCTCTACCAAATTCCAAAATCTCTGGGCAGGATTTTTGTCCCTCGGAAACTTGGCTTTTTTCACCCTTAGAGAGGAAATATATGATACCTACCTCACAAAAAAAGCCATGAGAAAAAACTTCGCAATTCCGTGCATACCGCGCCACTGCAGAGTGGTGGTCCCCCCACTCTAAATTGGTAATGATGTTTGAATCAGCAGGATGACCACAGGCTGGACCAGCCCACCCTCTCATTCTGCTCCTCCGTGAAGTTTGCCATGGTGCTGTGCCTCCTCAATGTTTCCTGGGTGCTCTGAAAACTCACCATTGTGCTTAGGAAAATCCCTATGTGTTTATGTTCCCTTTAAAACTGTACATGCAGCTAAAACACTTTTAATGGAAGCTGTCTATCTAGACATCATAAGCGCAGATCTCCCACAGCACAGCATGTCATGTGTAAAAGCAAGTCTAAGAAATACAACGAATGAGTCTGTACATTGTCTCGTAAAGTGCTCCAAAGTAAAGTGTAATAACCTTTAAAAACGTCACTAACCTCCTCGGTTTTGTTTTTTTAAATACAACTAAATAGCTACCAACTGAGATGCAGAGGATTTGACTCCAGTACGATGGCAAAGAGCAGCCACCGTGGCTAGTAGGAGAGGGAAAGGAACTGATTAACTCAACCAAGCTTACCTCAGCAGCATAAAAACCACCTATAATTCAAGTTAACTGCAAGTTCAATGAAGCACAATCCTGATTCATGCTACAAAAATAAAACCAGTCAACTGAACTAACAAAATCCACCCCCAACACACACACACACACACACACACACACACACACACACACACACACACACACATGCTAAAATTTTTTTAACCTAGAGGTAAACATATATGACCACTTTCTTAGTATTACCTTGGTTTGAGGAGCAAAGTATTTACCATTCCGTTTACATGCCCCCACACACGCACACACACTATTAAAACCAATAAAACTTTAGAAGCCATAGGAAAAAATCCCAGTCAATCAAGAACCATCATCATTAGATAGGTCTCAAGAATTCAGGTATTCACAACACCGTCCGATGCTCCCCACACACGTAGACCGCACTAGGGCGAATCCGTCGCCTTGTGTGACCAGGGAGCCGTGGCAAGAACTTGAAGGACTTGGGCATCATGTCCAAGCAGGCATCGTGGAACTTCTTAATCCTCCAGTAGTATATCAGTGGGTTCAATGCAGACTTGAGGTAGCAGAGCCACAGTAGCCAGGTGCTAATCTCAAAGAAGTTGTGCTGATAGTAAAAGTGCTTACTGAAGGTAGCCACAAGGCTGTAGGTGGTGAATGGGGCCCAGCAGACAATGAAGACGGCAAAGAGGATCAAAATGGTGGTGAAGGCACGTGTTTTAAAACTCATGTCGATGCTCATTTGGAAGGGTCTCTGTAGACTCATGAGACCAAGTTTGCTGACCTGGCTGAGGCATATCCCTTCCGGGTAGCTATGAATCCTCAAGGCATTGTGCCGAAGGGTGTTGAGGATGCCCATAAATGAATAGAGTATCACCAGGAAAGGTATAAAGAATGAAATGAGTGAAATCAAAATCACATAAGCCTGATATCCGGAGTTGGTAGTATACCCAAATACACACTGTGGGGCTCTGGAAGGTATCTGCAGATCAGGGTTTCCCACAGCCAGAGGAAAAGCTACAGAAAAAGCAGTTGCCCAGGAGACTGCAATGAGAACCTTAGCCCTGTATGGATTTAGCTTATCTTGCCTCTGAACGATAATCAGGAACCTATCAATACTAATAATGAGCAGGATGGCCACGCCCTCTATCACAAACAACCAGAAAAACATAGCAGACAACCGACAGAAGAACTTCCCAAATATCCATCTGGTAGTAAGAATAGTGACCAGGGCAAAGGGCATGTTCAATACAGCAAGCAGCATGTCTGCAAAAGCCAGGCTGGCGAGAAGGATGTTAATTGCAGAGCGCATGGCGGCCTTTTGGTAAACCATGAGGCAAACAACCAAGTTTCCAAGAAAAGACACAAACAGAATAAATATCATGATAGCCGAGAGAATGATCTGGAGAGCTAAGTTTAGGCTCTTAAAAACTGCTGGTGCTGGAGTCACCGCTGTGCTGTTCACTGCCAAGGAACTAAATCCAGTGCTAGTCATGGTTTCAAGACTGTATCTAAGCAGTGGACCAGGGCTAGGATGCTGAAATGGTAGAGGGGCCGTAATATTCACAGGGGAGTTTTCATAGACTACAAATGTCATGTTGGATGTCCCAGTATGGGGTGTAGTCAACACTGCCGGAGCAGTCAACACTCCGGAGACAACCATGTTTTTAGGAGGGTGGCAGGTTCAGGCAGAAATGTGGGTCCTCTTCGGGCATTTCCATACAGTGCTGTCAGGTCAGGTTCCACTGATGGGCTCGGATGCACATTCTGGAAAATGGACACAGCTCCATCTTCCACAAGAATCTGTTTGCCTGAAAATAAGCCCAAACAAAGAACATGAGATCTGATTAGTAAATATCCTTCAATTTGTTGTATTGCCTATCCAAGTACTAGCAAGGGTTATACATCTCTGTTTAGCTCCTAAGACCAAACTGTCTTCAGGATAGTGTAGCTGTGGATACATTTGACTTTATCTTTTATCATGTAGGATCGTTCTTTTTCTTTCTAGTCCTCTAAAACTCTGTTCTGTAACCTAGTCATCGATAAAATATCACTGTTATATTGTCTTAACCAAACATGATGAAAATTTTATGGGATCTGCGCATAAAGCAAGATGGATCTTGAAATACATTAATGAAGCAAGGATGGAAATCAAAACCTTAATGGTTGATGCTTTTTAAAAGATTGCAGTAGCCCTCTCTAAGGCTCAGACCACTGAGGAAGAAAGAGCAGAAAGACTATAAGGGTTGGAGGTGGCCAGGACCTGAGGAAAACTGTCTTTTTGGATTTGACGACCCCTTTGTACTCCTGAACTCACAGCCCGCACAAGATAAAGCCAGTCAGCATTCGAGCAGGTAGGAGGGGGATCATGAGACCCCATTCCTAACTGAGGTGTTATGATAACTGATAGCTTTCATCAGAGAGAAAGAGTTTTCTTTAATGGTATAGTTCCTGGTAGGCTGATCATACTTTAATTCATGGCCCTAGATCCAGATGTAAATGGACAGTGCAAAATGGATTCAGTGGGTTATTGAATTAAATAAGAAGACATGAAGTTGGGGTATGGGGACGGGTAATGGATCTTAGGAGACTGAAGAGTAGGGGTGAATAGAATCAAAATAGATTGTATGAAAATCTCCAAGAATTAATAAAAACATTTAAAAAATACACTTCAAAAGTTTGTAGTATCGTAACTCTCCACAGTCACTATTGATGCACATTTTGCTAATCTCTTAGGGGAACAAATTTTAATAGTTCTTTTCTACAGATTCTTATTCCTTCTTTACATTAGCATAAAGTTGGATGTTAAAAATAACCTAACCTCAATTTCCAGCTTAACTCGGTGGTACTGACACACCTCAGGACTGACAGCTCTTAAAAGTAAAAATGGGGTTCTTTCAATTAAGCTCTGAACTTGGTCTTTCTTGGTCTTTCTTCCTCCTTTTTTCTATTCCTTCTGCCTCTTTCCTAACCCTTCCTCCTCTACCCTATTTCCTCCTTTCCTTTCTATTTCTTTCTTAAGCTCTTTTCTCATATCCACCCCCTTCCAGAATTTCCCCCACTAACCATGCCGGAAAAAGACATTCAGGGAAAGGGGTCATTTTTCCTAAACTCTTTCTCATATCCTCTCTTTCCTTCTAAGCCTGTCCATCATCTCCATCATCTTTTCTGAGATGCAGACTTCTATTTCTTCTCCCTCAGACTGAGCTGATACTATTAGCAATATAACAGGAGATGCTAACCAAGTCATAAAGTCAAGGGTCCTAGGGAAGATGGGTAGAAAAGTACCTGAATCTCCTGTAAATATTCAGAGACTTACGAAGATATTTGACTATCTTTTCTCAAAGACCTGCTTACCTTTTATTTAGTGTTACTCCCAAGATCTTACCAAATTATGAAGCCTTCCTTCCTACATATGGGGATTCCTTAATCTGTGATCCTATCAACCCACATTCTCACATGGTTTCCTCTTTCTGTTGGCCTTATTGGAGAGGGTAATCATTTTAGTGACAAAGCCCTGGATTTCCTGACAGATTCCTTCACCAAATCCTTCAAAGATTAGAAATAGTGATACATAGAAGATTATAACAAAACTACAATTAACACATTACACAGCCTTACACTTAGTCACTGATTTTTAAGGATAATTGTCAACATTTTGTGCATCCATCTCTTGGGCTGTCAAGGGAAGAGATGGGATCTCATTTGTGAGATCCAAGACCCAGCATCCATAGCCAGATCATGTTCTTTCTACCAACTTTGCATCACAATCCACTATCTTATGTAGCATTGCTTTTATGAATGAGAAAAACAAGAGTTTGTTTGCATGAAATACTGATTTCACCATTTCCTCTCATTTTACAGCTTAATTTAGTTATTCTTAATAGATTTTATCTGTCCTCAGAAATCACTCTAAAATGCTAGCACATCTTGAGAAAATGGCACATTAAATTAGTGACTATCAGAGTCTATGATCACAAAGGGGCAGTGGGAAAGAAACAAAGATTATTATAGCTTCTCATCATAACCATGTTAGTCTATTCAGAAAGACCCCCAAATATACAGTGTTGAGATAGTACATAAACCACTCTTGCTACAAACTACCTCCAGGGAAAATTCTGTGTAGACAAATCTGTGTTTTAATCATAAAGTAATAGCTTAAATCATGTTTGGCCAACTGTGTTAAAGTGTTTGAAACTGTGGCAATGTGGCTCAGGGAGTAAAGGTGCTTGCCACCAAGCCCAACAATGTGAATGTGATCTTCACATTGGTACCCATGTGGTAGAAGGAGAAAACTAATTCCCATAGCTGACCTCTATAGGTCAAATGGCATATACATTCTGTGCATTACATATATATATATATATGTGTGTGTGTGTGTGTGTGTGTGTGTATGTATATGTATGTGTGTATGTATGTGTATGTATGTATATGTATGTATGTATATGTATATATGTGTATGTATGTGTATGTATATATGTATGTATATGTATATATATGTATGTGTATATATGTATGTATATGTATATATATGTATGTATGTATATGTATATATATGAATGAGAGAGAGAGAGAGTGAGAAATAGTGGTAGAGCACTTGCCCAGCATGCAAGTAGCCTTGGATTCAACTCCCTGAATGGCAAAATTAACTGATTAGATCTAGATTTTTTATCATAAGGAACAGCAATTAAACTGGAAAGAAACAAAAGCAAAATACTAAGTCAAAATGTGCTTTTTAACTTTTCATAGCTCCATAGACAACCAAAGTCGGTTTTTTTGTTTTGTTTTGTTTTGCCAAGCCCCCCATTACTACATACACAAACTTCTAACTCAATTCATTGACTTATTACTCAGCCTTCAGAAACTTACTGCTATGTTCCAGTTACTGAAAGGAAAATTGTTTTTTTTTTTTTTTTTTTTTTTTTTTTTTTTTTTTTTTTTTTTCAGAGCTGGGGACCAACCCAGGGCCTTCGCTTCCTAGGCAAGCGCTCTACCGCTGAGCTAAATCCCCTGGAAAATTGTTTTAAAAAGGTCCTAGACTTTGAATTAAAGAAAGCCAAGTGACCAAGGATATAAGGATCTTGAGATTCACTTTGAATAGACTTAATATCAATATAAAAAGAAAAGAGTTTATAAATTTAAACTCCATTAGCAAAGAATCGTTTTGTTGTTGTTTGAGGAAAATAAACAAAACAAATGGTGTTAAGGTAACTGACCTCACAAAGCAGGAGAGCAAAGCAGTTCATCTCCAAACTTCCAGAAAAGTTTGATTTGAAGAAAGTAAAATATGCACAGACCTCCAGAAAGAGTCTGACCAGTGAGGACTACAAAAGCTCAGGTGAGACTGAAAACAAGGGATTGAAAACTAAGACGCTGGAAGCTCTCACATCAGGCCGATGTTTCCTCCCAGTGTGCAGTCAGAGGCAAGCACACATCTCTACGCAAGTAGCTGCAGGCTGTGGCACAGCTGAACCCCCTAGTACCAAGCTGGGGAAAGGAAGCATCCAGGCTGCTGCTGGGATCAAAAAATGCCAACCCTGCATGGAAATGGTAGTTCTTTCTCACCTCTTGCTGGAACTCTAGACTAGACTACCCACACTGGCAGACTGTCATGGTCACCAGTTCAGTCTACAAAGTGAAAACTCACTTCCACAAGGCAGTAGATCCCCTGAATACAAAAGTTCCACCACTTGCCAACTGTGCTGTACTGGGGATCAACCCTTAGTGTGCATTTTGGTGGAAACAATCGACGATGAGACCATGACATCACCCAAAAACTCCTCATGTGTAACAAAGGTGAAAAGCTTTGCTTTCGTACACCGAAGGAAGAATAAGCACTTTCCTTATTTCGTTTGTTACTTCTCATCTCCTCTTTTTCATTTTCTCTCCTGGTCATGTAAACACAGGAGTGTTTCTATGGCCCAAACCAAGTTCTTGAGTTCTAGCCTTGGGTGTCTATGTGTGTATCTATGCCGAGCATGAAGGTAGGAGTGCAGGGCCCACAGAAGGCCCTGATCTCTCCACGAGCCAAACCCTTCTTTCATTCCATCACCATGTTCCAGTCTGTACTTCTGCATGACCGCACTTAGTAAGCAGTCATTGTACTGTTTAGTTTCTGTTAAACAGACATAAACCTAGGTTTATCTCAGAAAATGGAACCTCAACTGAGGAGGGCAGGTCATCCTGGAGAGTTTAAGCTAGGAAACTGACCAAGCCATGGGGAGCAAGCCAGTAAACAACATTTTTTTTTAAATCCAGCAATTTGGATTTCCTTAAATATATTCTGTAAGTATAATTACCCACCGGTAAAATACTATTCCAGTATGAAGTTCTTTGAGTATCAGAAATCTTTCACACATTTTCAAGATGTAGACATAACAATAAACTTACCAAGAAATACTTGCAAATAGAAAGAATATTTTCTTTTCCTAATCAACTATTTCTGCTTCCCACTTAGCTACACCAATTGCAAACTTGGCCACATATCAGGGATATTTCAACCTAAAGAACCAATGCTTAGGCATCTTATTAACTCAGTAAGACATAATCAAGTAGCTTGAAGTCACAGACCTGCAATACACAGAGGAATGCCACAATGTGATGCTCTTTGAATAGGCACTAACACTGCATTCGTACCACAACTATTTCAGTTGTCAAAGGGGGGAGAGGGGGATTACCCAGATGTCAAACTTGAATGTTCATAGACACCTGATGTCAACTGATGGCCTCTACATGCATTCACTTGCATGTGCACTTGGACACATACACAAACACATACATGCACATGGTGCTTTTCTATTTTCTATTTCATAAATTATAGTATGCTTTGATTACTCTTAGAAGAGAAGAGAAATAATTGCCTTGAATCTCCATAAATATATTCAACATATTTAAAAGAGAGCATTAAAATGAGGCCTCCAAATTATAACTTAGTAAAGCCTGAGTCTAGGGCTTAGGCGATGGCTCAGATGGAAATGTGCCTGCTAAGCAAGAGGACCTGAGTTTGAGGCCCCAGCAGTCACCCACACAGAAGTGAAGCTTGGTGCCACACACAGGTCATCTCAAAGTTTGACAGATGAAGACAGGAGGATACCCCGGGCTCGCTGGTCAGCAAGTCTAGCTGAATTAGTGAGATCTGGGTTCAATAAAGAGATCATTCTCAAACCTACAGTGGAGGGTGATAGAGAAAGACACCTGATGTCAACTGATGGCCTCTACCTGCATTCACTTGTATGTGCACTTGGACACATAAACAAACACACATGTGCACACACACATACATATATATTCACTGAAAGAAAAATAGAAGGCCCCGAGTCTAAAACAGAGAGTAGAAACTCAAAACAGAGGGTAGAAACTCAGGCTTAAAATTCTAGCAATCTAGAGCCGGAGGCAAGAGTATTGACTTGAGTATGAGGCCAACCTGGGATATTTAATAAATTCCATGACAACCCAGGCTACCCAGCAAGACTAGCTCAATACAAACATGCAAAAGACCTAAGTCTATGAGAACCCCTTATATAGCTGAGTGATCCAGCTGCCACTGAGGTTAGTACAGGAACGGAACCATCTCCCTAACAAATTCTGACAACTATGGTTCCCTTCCCACTTTGCTACAATGCCATTAAAGACAGGGGTAAGCTGTGAGGTGAGGAAGAATGACCCGGCTTCATGACAATCTGATGAACATCTTCAGAGTACCCGAGACTACAAAGACAGGTTCTAAATGTTCTTCTTCGCTCAGTGGTGAAGGTGTCTCTGGGAAAGGTGATAGAAAAAAAAAATACCGAGACAGAGATCATACAAGGAAAGCTATGTTATCCTTTGGAATAAGGAATTTACTATCTCAAGGAAGAACAACTGTCCAGGGGGAAGAATGCATACCCTGGAGTAAGCCACACCAGAGCATGAACCCTAGAAGGTGCCCAATCCTGGTGCTTTCATGGGGGCAGCTATTGGGAGGGCTAGGGTTGGGTGAGGGAACTGTTTACCCAGCAGCATCAAATGGCTCCTCTGGCTTTCAGTGACTTCAGCACACTCGCCAGGTTCTATGTCCTGCAGAACAGGTTGCTGACGCTCTTGGGGTTAGGGGGGCATCATGGCTAGCAACAGCTATCTCCTTTCCTTGTATGTTTTTCTGTCTCTTAGCATTGCACCCACCTGTCTTCTTTAAACGTTCAAATCTTAGTTTATTAAAAATAAACATGCTACTTATTGCTTGAAGGTATAAGGCTTTTCTGATTTTTCTAATTTTTTTATTATTTTATTTATTTACAGCCCAAATGTTGCTCCACTCTCGTTCCCCCCTCACAGAGTTCTTCCCCACTTCACCACTGAGAGGGTGACCCCTGGACACCACCCTCCCCAGGGCATCAGAGGACATAAATTTTTAAGAGATAATTACTTTTACTTTACGATATATATATATATATATGTGTGTGTGTGTGTGTGTGTGCGCGCGTGTGTGTGTATACTTCTTGATATGTTCATATATATATATATATATATGTATATATATCCCTTTGGAATAAGAAGTTTAGTATCTCAAGGAGGAACAATTTTATACAGTATATATGTATATACATATGTATATGTATGTAAATGTACACACCAAAGCATTTTAACTACTTTAAGTATATTTTGGCTACTACTCCCTCTTTTTTTTTTTTTTATTAACTTGAGTATTTCTTATTTACATTTCGAGTGTTATTCCTTTCCGGTTTATGGGCCAACATCCCCTAACCCTCCCCTCCCTTTCTTTATGGGTGTTCCTCCCCTACTCCCTCTTTAAAAGCAAACAAATAGGTTTTTTCAAAGTCCTTGTCTTAGTCAGGCCTACATATATAAAAAAAAAAAAAAAAAAAAAAAAAAAAAAAAAAAACCTCTAATTGTTTTAATTGTCATTTTCAAAAGCTACTTTAAGGCTTACAAAGACATCTTAAAGTTTACAAGTCTTAATATACTAAACTATAATGACAATAATGACAGATATCTTTAACCTTATTTTTGAGATTTTAGTACAGTTACATTTCTTCCCTCCAAATTTCCCCATTTACCCCTCCATGTTCTCCTTCAACTTCGCGGCCTATTTTTCACCATCACTGTGTGTATATATTTATATGCATTGAGGAGAGTTCTTTAATGTGAAGCCAGAAGGTTTCTTCCTTTCATCTCCCTATTACTTCTTCCTTCCAGAAATACACACAAGAAAGAGCGAGCCTGCAGAAACTTGCTACTAAAGGGCATTCAAGGGACAGCAACATGGAAGCTTGCCAGAAATACCTACCACGATCCGGATCTACTGAACTGGGACTATCTTTTTCAGGACACTGAGGTGCTTTCCATGCACACTAAACAGAACAGGTCCAAGGGGGGGTTGGCTAAATTGTTTCAGTCACCAAGCCTTTGCAGCACCATTTACCAAACTAAAGCTGTTCCAACTTCAGGAATGGTTACAGACTACCATCGACACCTTCACTTAGCTAGTACAGGAGGGAGGGTGCCCTTGTTAGTGTGTTGGGATGGAAACAGCACCCAGGAAAATGGGCAGACTGTCCTTAGTTATACTTCAAAAATGGGTTTAATTTTTAAAGACACTACTGCAAAGATGAGAAATGTACACAAAACACAGTTGGAGGGAGAGGAACCAATACCACCCACCACCCACCCCCCCACCCGCACCTTTTACTGTCTTTCATATTAGGTTTTAGGAAACAAAAACACTAAAGAAATGCATACAAGATGCAAATAACTCTAGCCAATGCTTTCCTATGAATTGATTCTTAACGAATCCATAGACGGACACAGTAAATTAATTTTAAACCAATTGCTGAGTCCTTTAGCTCCAACTTAAACATATCCTCTCCAGGTTTTTAAATAGTATCTGGATGTTGGAATCTCAACTGCACACGGAGTAAAGAAATGAATTTTTTTTCCAGTGAAAATCTGTGTTTTCAGATAACAGTAAGCTCACACACAGTTAAAAGAAATAAGCCAGAGATCCCACTCACCCTGCTTTCCCAAGGCCTCGTAACACTAGGCAGTTTCACAACCAGGATGTTAACAGTGACACAGTCCAGATACACACAGTTCTCTCACCAACACGGCCTTCCATGGACACATCCCCATCACTCCTACTCCTCTACTACACCTCAACGGAGACAAATACTACCCTTAGTCTATAATGTCATTCTATGAGTGTTAGGGACTAGGAGTTAGACAGCTCCCTGACAGACAGGTAGGAAGGAGAGCCATAGATAGAGAATAATGATGGCTTCCTCACCTTCCCAACCTGAAACAAAAAACAGCTTAAAATAACATCCTAGGAGGCTTTTCTTCCCCCTAACAGGAAAGGGAGCAAAGTACTGAGAGGCAAATGGGAGGTAGATGATGCTACTTTTCTCTAGAAGCATTAATCTGTTCATCACCTAACATTCTTTAAGTTTCGCCAAGATCAATCTGCTTCGAAAGCTGTCTCAATCCATTTTGCTAGTTCCTCATGATTCTTCAACCCAAAGACCCATCATGCTGGAGATTATCTCTCCGGCATGATAAAAGCCTCTATGATATAGGTGACTTTTCTAGTTTTCTGTCTGTCGCTGTGAGAAGACACAGGCCAAAACCAAGTCAGGAAAAGAAAGGGTTTATTTGGCTTACAGGATACAAGAGAAGCCAAAGCAGGAACTAGGGCTCCAAAGATAAAAGCTGCCTCCTGGCTGGCTCTCCATTCAGCTCTTTCTCACGGTTCCCAGGACCACCTGCCCACTGGGCTGCACCACCCACAGTGCACTGACTCTCCCACATCAGTCAAGTCAAGAAAACACTGCACAGCCCTGCTTACCAGACAGTCTGGTGGAGGTATTTCCTCAGTGGCGGTTCCTTCCTCCACAATGACACTGACAAAGACCCGAACCTGTGCAGTGACCTTCTCATTCTTTATCCTTTAAGGCCTTTAACAGTTTCAAGCATTTCAATATCAGGCCAGCTTGACTGAGCAGGTCACCTGGCACTTTTTCTGATTTTCTTTTCCATTCTATGTTCTGGAGATTTCTTCTTCTTTTCTTTCTTCTCTCCCGGGAAATTGGACTTTTTTACTCATCACTATTAAAACTGTGAACCTTCAGAAGATTTTTGGAATAACTGCTCTATTGCTGTGAAGGGATACCACAAACAAGGCAACTTAGAAAAGAAGTCATTTAATTGGGCCTTGCTTACAGTTTCCGAAGTTAGGCCATTGGGCTGGAGAGATGGCTCAGTGGTTAAGAGCACTGACTGCCCTCCCAAAGGTCCTGAGTTCAAATCCCAGCAACCACATGGTGGCTCATAACCGTCTGTAATGAGATTTGATGCCCTCTTCTGAAGACAGCTACAGTGTACTCATATACAATAAAAAAGTAAATCTTTAAAAATAAAAGGGGGGGGGGAGTTAGTCCATTAACATGTCAGGGAGCATCCTGCCAGGCAGGCACGGTGCTGGAGCAGTAGATAAGAGCTCATACCTGATCCACAAGCAGGAAGCAGAGAGGGTGAGGCTTGACCTGCCATGGATTTCTGAAGCTTTAAAACCCATCCTCAGTGACATAACTCCTTCAATAAGGATACGCCCCCTAATAATTCTTAAACAGTCCCATCAACTGGAAATCAAACACTCAAAACTAGGAGCCTATGGGGGCCATCCTCATTCAAACCACTCTACTTCCTGACCCCCACAGCCTTGTAGCCACATCGTAATGCAAAATCTATTTAATTCAACTTCAAAACTCCTTATAATCTTTTGGTCTCAACAAAGTTTACAAGTCCTAAGTCCAAAGTCTCTTCTGGGATCCAAGGCAATCTTTTCATTGTAATGCCCAGTAAAATCAAAAGCAGAAAGCAAATTGATGCTGCTAACATGGCACAGAAGATACATTACTTTTCCAAAACAGAATGAAAGGAGCATAGTGAGGAAATACTGGACTAAAGTAAGGCCAAAACCCAGCAGCACAAACTCCAAATCCTGAAACCCCATGCCCAATGTCAAAGGACACTTCAGATCTCCCACTCCTTCCGGCTTTGTTGACCGACTGCCATACACTTGTCTCTCTCGGTCTGGTTCCATTCTCTGTACACAGGTCTCACACAAGCCAATACTCTGGCAGCTCCCATATCTCGGTGTTTCCAATGCAAGCCAGGCCTCACTTAGGCAGCATCATGCAGTGGTCTCTCCAAGCTTCCATGCAAGGGCTTCCCTGCCAAACGCCTAATCTCAGCAGCTTTCCTCAATGGCAGAAGACAACTCCATAACTCTTTCCACCCATACCCTTCTTGATAAATAAAGCCAGAACCAGGTAGCCAAAACTGCCAAGTTCTGCCTTCTGCTGAGCATGGAACCTGGTCCCTCCCTGAGTTACATTTGCGTAAGCTTTAACTTCTTGATGCTTTTTAAGTGGAGGAAATCCCTTTGGGCCTTTTCCTTACACAGGTTGCAGGATTAGCGGCTGGGGTCGGGCTGGGGTATCTCCCTAAGGCACCTCCCTTTATTCCATTTAGCCTCAGGTCTTCTTTAAACTTCTCATTTCCTTGAGCACAGGACTGAGCTCCAACATTAAATTTCCTGGTGCTCTGTTTCCCCTCAAACTTCACATTTTGCATTCCTTTCTGTCCAACTTGTTCTTTTCCGTAGTAGATTTGCCTAAGAGTGGTTATTACCATCCACACAACAGAGTGAAAATTAAGTTGTCTCGAAATCTCCTCTACCAATAAGATCAGTCTCAAACTTCAATTAAGCCTCAGGCACATTCAGAGGATAAAACAGTCATGCTGTTTGCCAAAATATCGTTAAGAATGGTCTCTAGTCCAGCTAACCTCTTGTTGTCACCAGTGTGGTCTTCCAGACTCCTTCTAGATTGGCCCATTTTGCCCAACTTAAAACGTGCAACTACTTTTCTAATACAAAATCCAACTGTCTTTGATATTTCTCTAAAAAAAAAAAAAAATCATTGTCAGGCTTGTCAGCCATAACCAGGGCTGGGTACCAACTTCTGTCTTTTACTGCTCTATTGCTGTGAAGAGACCTCACAAACAAGGAAAGTTATAAAGGAAATCTTTAATTGCAGCTGCTTACAGCTTCAGAGAGTGAGTCCATGATCATCAGAGCTAGAGCATAATAGCAGGCAAGCAGGCGGTGCTGAAGCAACAGGTCAGAGTTTATATTTGAACTACATGCACGGAAAGAAAGAGTGATGGTGAGTCTGTGAGGGACCTAATGTTAAACATAGCTTTCGCTTCCATATTGGACCAATCTTTCTTAGAAAATGGATCACCGACTTTCCTCTTGGTAGTAACCTTCTTGCCACTTTTTCTGAAGTGCTTGTTCCTGCTGACCACCAATGATTGCTGCTCAGAGATGGATAGGGATTGAATATTTCTACAGTCATTGTGATTTGAATGTAAAATAACCCTCACAGTCTCATGTCTTTGAACACTTGGTCCCCAGTGGTACTGTTTAGGAAGATTAAAGGAACCTTTAAGGGGTGAACCCTTGCAAGTCTGGGTCACTAGGGACATGCTGACATTTTTTGTAGACCAGCTTCACTTCCTGTTCCTTCTCTCAGACTGCTGATGCAGTGTAAAAGATCAGTCTCATGCTCCTGCTCCCACATCTTCCTTGCTCTGATGGATGCGTCCCTCCTGAAACTGTATATAGAAGCCCTTTATCCTTTGAACTACTTTTATCAGAATATGACAGAAACAGAACTAAGCAAGTCATCTTTCTGGTTCCTGGAGAAGCTGTTTTGCTTTCATGGGGTGTCTTTTTTGCTCTCTCACTGCTTCCACTTTATGACTGTCTCATCCTTCATATGCTACCGTATTGAAACTCCCCAGAAGATTCCATTTATAGTCTTCCTGTCCTTGGTTAGTCTCTCTTCCCCTCCAAGCACTAACCAGATTGAAGCTACTAAGCTTCTGAAATCAGACATGATTAAACCTGTTCATGGTGGTACAGACGTAGACAATTTCTTTTCTTCCAGGGGATATTAATTTTGCTTATTTTTCCCACTTTTCCATGATACTCTCCCCCTCACCCCCCATTATAGCTTGTGCCTATTTCTGAACAGTAAATATAGATTTTGTTTTCTTTCCTCGAAGGCTGTGGCTTTTCCTCTGCCAACTGATACACAGCTGTGGCTTTCTGTTGTTTTCTAGTGAACAGCTGGTAGGGACAGTGTGTGGAGAGACACTGGAACTGTCAGAAGACAGGCTTCACTTTGGGGTGAGCAGAAACTATTGGGGAGCACATGTACACCTATGAAGGCACCTAATTCTCCCCACACATTTTTTTTGTATTTTCTTGGAAAAGGAGAGCCTTAAATTTTTAACTTGGGAATAACATGCTGGGCTTCTCAATTCTATGCATAACATCACAGGCAGAAGGAACACAGCACTTATGGGGCATTCAGCTCAGCTATTCATTCGGCAGGTCCACTACTGCACTTACTAATCTTCCTCCAAACTTAAAATACTTACTAGACTCTCTAGAAGTTTGGGGGTGGGGGTAAACATTCTTTAAAAGATTATCAGTTTTAGAAATATTCTCAAAATTCATGCTAAGAAATTGTTGACAATTCTGCTAGGCTCCGCCCAACAGCTACCTAGTAACAGCTTGCATAACCACCTGCCAGGTGCCAGTCAACCTGGCCTGGAAGGACTGCTTGGCTACCCTCTCTCTCCCACCTCTCTCCCTGTCAATCTCCTATTCTCTCTCTCTCTTCCCCACATCTTCCTGACAAGCCTCTTCCTTTCTTCTTCTCTCCTCTTTCTTTCTGTCCTTCTCTGTCCCCCTTTCTCTGCCTCTACCCCTTTTCCAGGTCCCTTTCCCTTCCCCTAAAAAACTTCCTTTTGTATTAGGCCCATCTCATGGTGGTGATTAGGGAACAATGTGACCCCACTGAGATGCTCCCTCCCACTGTATTATATGACCGTTTCTTAAAACACAACAAAAATTACCACAGAACCGATCTGCTTCTATTCTTTCTCCATTAAAAAAAAAATCTCCAAAAAGCCTCTCCTTACCAGCTAGGGTAGTATATGTCTTTACACCCCAACTTGGTAGTCAGAGGCAGGAGGATCTATGTGAGTTCAAGGCCAACCCAGCCTGGTCTATGGTCTAGACAAAATTTCAGGCCACTCAGCACGACAGAATGAGATCTTGTCTCAGGAAAAAAAAATCTTGTGTAGAGGAGTGGGAACTGGCTCAGTGGATAAGATCAGTTGCTGTACAAGCAAGAGGACTTGGAGTTCAAGTCCCTAGAGCCAATGTAAAACATAAAAGCCAGGCAGAACGTGTGCATATAACTTCAATGTTGAAGGACAGAGACAAGAGATCCCAGGAGCTTGTTGGCCAGCTAGCTTTGCCCAAATGAGAAGCTCCGGTTTCAGTGCAAAATTGTGTCAAACTTAAAAAAAACGTGGAAAGCAATAACGTAAGACACTACAAGACACTAGAAGTCCTCCTCTTCTAGCCTCTTCATGCACACATGTGAAAACACACCAGCACACACAGGCATGTACAATACACAGATACTGACATACTATAGAAACACAGTCTGTCTGAGGCGGACAGAAAATGCTCTGCCATGAGAAGTCTTTTCACTTCTCATCTTATAGATAAACGCAATCTGGAGTCTGTCCTGTGAGCTTGTTGTACCCTTGAGAGAAAGGGAAGAGCAATGGCTCTGTTTTAACTGAAAAGTGAACCTTAAGGATGGCATATGACCTTTGCTCCATCTACGAGGGAGTACATTAAAGGAGAAACAAGGTCTCACCTGAACACTGGCACTACCTGGAATGTAGAGTATAAGAGAAATTATTTTTAAATGATGTATTTATTTGTATTTTATATGCGTTGGTGATCGACCTGCATGCATGTCTGTGTGAGGCTATCAAATCCCTTGGAGCTGGATGATAGACAGTTGTAAGCTGCCAAGAAGAGTGCTGAGAATTAAATCTGGGTCCTTTGAAAGAGCAGTGATCGGTCTTACCCTCAGAGCCATCTCTCCAGCCCCAAGATTACTTTTAAAAATCAACCAAAAGAGAATAGCTCTAGTATTCTTCATGCTAATTCAAAACAAAACAACAAAAACAAAACACTAGTATATTATCCACAATAGAATGGTACTAAGTCATAGTAGACCTGTTTACCTCCAATTTCATATGTAAACACATATTCTACTTATGCACTCACATTTCAGTGACTTTTCACACAGTGGGTGGATTTGAGATTCGGTACGGCACATCAAAGTATTTTCTACCTGAGAATTTTCTTTTTCTTCACTTGCCTGACAAAGTATTCAACAGAACCCATTTCCTAAAACTATTTGTCTGCAATTTTCCCTAGCAGTAAGCTAAAGTAAAAATCCTCATTATTCTAGTCGGCCTTCTCTGAACAGCAGTCATTGGACGGAAGGTTGTCCCTGCAGGGAACTCCCGCTCACCCTCTGCTTCTCTCTCAGTCACATTCAGTAACTTTGTCTCACAGACCATGCCTTCTCCCATAACTACTTTGTACTGGATTTCATTGCTTAGTATTCTTTATCAAGTAACTGCTCAGTGCTTTCATATTAGCCAGATGCTAAGCTGGATTTATTATAAATACAACTCTAGAGAATGGGCATCAATCACTGAAGGACCCTAGTTCTTACTGAAGTGTAAGAGCTATTAAGAGGCTTGGCCTGGTAGACAGTAAGTAGGTTATGGGGTTCCTGTGAAGGACCCTAGGGGCTTTAGCCAGCCTTATACCCACCCCCTCAGGTCAAGATTAGGCCAAGTACCAGCTTCCTACCTCAGGTCAAGGCTAGGCCAAGTTCCATTCTCCAACCACAGTTCTCGGGAAGAGCAAGGACATTCTTGAAAAACCACAGAATGTACTGACTGATAGTCCCTGACCCTCCAGTCCCAGACAGAGTTCGAATGCATGTCTATTGCTGGCCAATAGATTCAAAGGTCAATGTGTTTAACCAATAAGTTTAAACTGTAACCTTTCTAATGTAACTTGGACCCCTAAAAAGTATAAAAACTGCTTGTTATAGCCATTCACAGTCACCTTCTAGTCACTCGCCATAAAGGGCTGATTGAGGGTCAACCCCAATGCACCAGAAAAATTAACCTTTTGTGTTTGCATCAAACTCTGTTCTCGTGCTTCATTTGGGGGGGGTCTCCTGGTAGATAAGACTCGCTTTGGGCCTTACATCACTATCCTTATTTAGAGAGGAGGAGGTGAGGTTCAAACAAAGTAAGGACCATGCCAAATGCCTCAAACCTAGTAAGAAGCAGCTCTACGATGAGAACTTAAGAACTCAGCTCTTCTCATATTACCATATGAAACTGAATAAAACCCAAAACTTATTACAAAATACATTTAAAAATGTAAGAAATGCAAATATGCCCACCATTTCTAAAATAAGCACTATATATCAGTGGTGCTATATATAGCACATATATAATCAGGGGTGATTTGAATGAGAACCACCCCCCTTGGCTCATACATTAGAATTCTTTGTACCCAGTTGATACATTGTTTAGGAAAAAATGGGAGATATGGCCTTGCAGAAGGTGTGTCACTAGGGTGTGGGGATGGAGGTTTCAAAAGCACACAACATTTCCAGTTAGCTCATTCTCTCTTCCTCCTACTTGCAGATGAGGTTTTGAGGTCGGAGTTACCAGTACAGTACCATGCCTGTCAGCCTGCAGCCATGCTCCCCGTCACAATAGTATGGACTCACCCTCTGAAACTGTGTGATAGCTAGTCTTGGTTGTCTGTCTGACTTCATCTGGAATTAACTAAAACCCAAGCAGCTGGGTACACCTGGGAGGGATTTTTTTTTTCTTAATTAAATCATTTGAAGTGAGAAGACCCACTTTTAATCTGGATCTTCTAAAGTGGGAGAGACACTTTTATCTGGACCACATCTTCTGTTGGCAGTCTATATAAAGTACATGGGGCTAACACTTCTCTTTGCTTGCTCCCTCCTCCTCCTCCTCCCCCTTCTTCCTCTCTCTCTCTCTCTCTCTCTCTCTCTCTCTCTCTCTCTCTCTCTCTCTCTCTCTCTCTCTCTCTCTCTCTCTCTCTCTCTCTGTCTCTCTGTCTCTGTCTCTGGCACTAGAATATCTTTGGAATTTTGACATACTGAAGACCAACTAAGACATTCAGCTTCATATACTAAACAACTATTGGATTCTTTGACCTACTGTTGGTAGATAGCCATTATTGGGCTAGCTTGACTTCAGCCTCTAAGCACCACACACACACATACATACACACATACACACACACACACACACACACACACACACACACACACACACACACACGAACTTGCTAAGTGAAGCCTAGATTATACTGGAGACCCAGTACAATTCTGAGATGCCAGAATTGTTAGGTGTTTGCCAAGGAGAGTTGCTCACAGAAAGTGGGACCAGCCCAAAAGAGAGAAGTGTTTGCAGTCAGTAAAGCTGAAAAGATGGAGCTATCTAAGCTCTTTGACACAAAATATAGAACTACAAACTTTAGAGTTTGCCTTGCTGGGTTTTGGTCTTGCTTTGTTCCAATATTTTCTCCCTTCTAGAATGGAAACATATTCTCTGTTGTTGTGTGTTAGAAGTGTGCAGTTAGAGTTTTGCCTTTAGATGAGCTTGCCTTGAGTCTCAGAAGAGATTTGGAAATTTTTAAACAACTTGAGACTGTGAATGACTTTGGAAACTTCTGAAGTTGGACTGAGTCAATTTTGGACTATGACATGGCCACAACCCTATGGTGGTCAGGGAGTAGAATGCAGTAGTTTCAATGAGAATAGATTCCATAGTCTTATATATTTGGATGCTTGGTCTCCAGTTAGTAAAACTGTTTGGGAAGGATAAGGAGGTCTGGTCTTATTGGAAGAGGTATGTCACTGTGGGTAGGATTTGAGGTTTCACTGTCTTTACTTGAAAATAAAGATGTGAGTTCTCAACTACTGCTCTAGTGCCACGCCTGCACCCCTGCTGCCATCCACTTCTCCTGCCATGATGGTTGTGGAAAAACTCTGCAAATTAAGATCAAAGTCCACCATGACTAACCAGAAAGACCTTGGGCTCTGTATAATATGAAAGACTGCATAAACAGAATTTCTTCTCTGACTTTGTCTCGGAAATTCTAAGCCTTCACATAATCCTCTACTTGAGGAATGTCATGTAGCCTCAATTAGATTACAGGATCAACGTCCTCTCTCCTAATAAGAACCTGTTCAGCCAGTACCTGAGATTCCTGAAATGTTTCTATTGAGGTTTGGTCTTTTGCTATGTGTTATAATACTAAATGCTGGCTCCCAAGGTCTGTTTACTCCCAAGAAGGAGAGAGTCTGCATGGACAATGTGACCTTGCCCCTTAATTTAAAACTACTGATTAAATAAAGACGCCTACAGCCCATAGCTGAGCAGAACTAAGATAGGTGGCGCTTAGGGTTCCAACCAGGCTTGGGGTTGGAGAAGAACCATGAAGAAAGAAGGTAGAGAGAAGAGGAAGTCACCATAAGTAGGTGAGTCATAAAAATATGACCAGGAGGGCTAGCCAATTAAAGTTAAGAACTACCCAAATGGAACATGGCAAATTATAAAATGTAGTTATCGATGGGGAAATAGATTCTAATAGCATAGAGAGTATACCTGCCCAGCTCCAGTGCTGATTAAGGCTTATTATAAACATAAAAGTTGTATATCTTTTAATCTGGGAACTGAATGATCAAAGGCAGAGTAAAAGCCCCTGACTGAGATTAAATATTTCCACAACAGTTTTCCCATGCTAATAAGGTATCTCAGTACCCTAAGACCTCATCCAGTGACCTTCGCCTATCCTGGATACTCCTACCCTCAAACCCCAATAAACCCTTTTTCTATAAGTTACCTTGGTTAGGTCAATTTGGCACAGTAGATATGTAAATAAGACATTATCTAATCTGGGCGAAGAGTTCCAAAGGTAGCAGCTACTTTCCTGTTTTGAAGATAAATAGGCAGAGACTTAGCAAGAGGCATGCCCGTAACCACGGTACTGGTGGGAGAGTTGGAGAAGAGCCCAGGGTTGCCTGGCTCTACACCCCATCCCATTTCAAAACCCCTTGCTGCTTCTCTCAGCAACTAAGGAGCAAGTGACTTCTATGTCATCATTGTAGCAATCTGCAATGTCAGAAAATGCTGTCCCTCTATCTGCCCTACATCCCTGGTCCAACACCTTGAGGTTTTATTTTTAGATAGGACTTCCCTAGAGACTTCACTTCTCTTCAGAACATTATCCTCTGAGGGCTTAGGGCTGCATGAGAGCAGACAGTGTTCTGCACAGAGTTAATGAAATGACCAGAAAGACAAAAAGTAGGACAATAACTAAGCAAGGTCATCTCTGAGAATAAGGATACACTTCAAATTTAAAATAGCTCCATCGTACTGATGCCAATACTGCACCCATGGAAATACCTTGCCACGCGTGTCTTTTTTAGCTCACAAGAGTTCATGGCTAGGTAAAACTGTTGATAAATTTCTTTCCTCCAGAAGTCTGCATAGCACCTTCCAACTATGAAAGCTATCCAATAGGTAGCCAGCTTCCTGGTTAGCTTGATTCCTCCATGTCCTAAAACTGCTGTGTAGAGTCTTCAGTAATAGGGTCATACCATCAAGTTATGACAAGCACCTAAGAACAGTAGCAAGAACCTGTGTTTGGTGCTGTTGAAACAACACCTGATCAACAACTCAAGAGCAGGTATGTTACACCTGACATTGTGGCTTTTTATTTGGTAATCTGTGGCGGGGTTGGGGATTGTGCCCGGTGGTAAAGCGCTTGCCTAGGAAGCGCAAGGCTCTGGGTTCGGTCCCCAGCTCTGAAAAAAAAAAAAAAAAAAAAAAACTGGTAATCTGTGGCTTCTGAGAGAAACACTAAGCCCTGTATATAGATTAACTCCAATTAAACTGTGTGTGTGTGTGTGTGTGTGTGTGTGTGTGTGTGTGTGTGTGTGTCTGCATGGCTTTGTAAAGAAACTAGGCTATAAAACAACAGGTGTGTGTGTGTGTGTGTGTGTGTGTGTGTGTGTGTGTGTGTGTCTGCATGGCTTTGTAAAGAAACTAGGCTATAAAACAACAGGTATGGGGAGCTGGAAAGATGGGTGAGCAGTTGAGCGCAGGCTGATCTTCCACACGACCCAGGTTCAGTCCCAACACCCACATGGCAGCTTACAAACATCTGTAATTCCAGTCCCAGGGTATCTGACACCCTCTTCTAACCACCACAGATAGCAGATGTTTGTTACACAAACATACATCCAGACAAAATAATCACATATATAAGAATTATTTTTAAATGGATTTCCATATGGCTTTTCCTTTAAGTACTAATGTCCTTAATATTAATTATCCCTTCTCCAACTCTTCCCCCACCCTACCCTTTCTCTTTCTGATTGAATTTAAGGCCTGCTCCAGCAAAGGAAATACATGGCTGGGTGATATAAACCCAACCAGAAAGAACCCATGGCCAGAAAGTTCCCAGGCCCCAGGCATGAACTTAACTATTAGTCTTTTGTGAAATGGACATGGTATCAAGCTGCCCTCCAAATTCATACCTCTCTACCACAGATGAAGGCAGCTCTCAGAGCTCCTCAGAGAAGTTTCTTTGTGCAGTGGAAGGTGGTTAGCATAGAGACCCACAGCTGAGAACATCAGTAAAGAACTCAGTTACAAGAGGAACATCTATATCATACACTCCTGCCAATGCTCAAGAGTCATCTCTCATAAGAAGCTATGGGAAGACAATAAGAACTAGAAGTTAGGAACCTCCAGAGAGAAACAGTGTCTTCTGGATATGACAGGACTAGTAAACTCATAGAAGCGGTGGCTGCCTATGCAAGACCTATTACAGAGATTAATCCAGCCACGTTCCAGCTAGGCCAATGGAGGGACTAAGGAGCCCTGACCCATAGCTGAGAAGTTATTGACCATCGATGACTTCTGGGAGAAGGAGTAAGTTTCTCTTATGAGAGTGGCTCTGGTAGGTTGATCATGCTCCACATGTTGTTCCAGACCCATGATTACACTGGAAGCACAAACTGGACTTGTTGGGTCATTTTTAAAAGAAAAAGGAAGTGAAGTTGAAGCAAGGTAGGGTGGGGTTGTGGGATGGATCTGGGAGTTTTTTTTGGGGGGGGGGAGTAGGGAATGAATATAATCAAAACATGGATGTATGAAAATCAAGAAGTTAATGAAATATTATATTTTAAAAAGTAAATCAAAATATGCCTAACCTAAGGAAAATATTATGTTCTACTTCATCAAATACAGTATTTTCATAAAGTTAACTAAAATTGAAATGTCTAAATGAGTTCTCGAAATCCAAACACAAGGTTAGAGTTAGAAAAGCTTTGTGAATGATGAATGTTTTCAGCTCCTCAACATTTTCTATATACCCTTTAGAATTCTGAACTCAGTCTCAAACTGTCTTAGTCATAACCACCTTGAAGCTTCAACTGGTAAGGTTGCTACTCAGTGTTAATGCGATGCATCTGGTAATAGGACGAACTTCACTTCATATAAGGAAGTAAGGCATAATAATTCGCTTTTGATATTGCAAAGAAGGTACTCATCTTCAGTGAATGTGATATATGACAAAGAAGAACATGACTTTAAATTAGTAACTTCTGTAGGTGTGTGAAGTAAGGTATGACTGAAAACGGGAGGCCTCTGTTCCAATCATAGAAGCACCTAAAATAGTTGCACTTGTAGAAAGAGACTAGAATATTCTTCCAGAGGTTGAGTGAGGCTGTGAAAATTGGTAATCATTTCTCTATGGATATAAAGTTTGATGTGCAAGTTAAAATATCCACAACCCTTGCCACCATTCTTAAAATTGTATAAAGGTGACTGGGAAAACCAATTATTTTGAAGTTTGTTTGCTATTTTTTTAGAGACAGGGTTTCTCTGTGTAGTCTTGCCCTGGAACTCACTTTGTAGACCAGGCTGACTTTGAATCACCCTGACTCTGCCTCTGGAATGCTGAGATTAAAAGCATGTGCCAACAAGCCTGGCTACTTTGAGGTTATTACTGTAGTAACTTGTCACTCTTAATAATTAAAAGACAAAGTTTCACATTTAAAGTTCCTTAAAATTCTTGAAAAATAATGTTATAAGAAAATCATGAACAGAAAATGAAAAAAATAATAATTTCAAACAGCATTCAACCCCACTAGAATAAAACTTTTAATGAAAGTGAATGTGAATTTCTGTTCAGCAAGTCTTCAAAGTTTTTTTTTTTTTTTTTTTTTTTGGTTTTTTCTTTTGTTTTTTTGCTTTAAATGAAGATAGCAAAGATTAAAATATATAGTCCACCAATGGAATTTCAGTTTAACAGTAATTCAGAAAGATGCATCAACTGCCTTACAAACATTCTCTAGGACTTCCTCTTCTGACAAAAACAAGCTATGGCAAACCAACACTCCAACAATAACAGGGTCTTGGACAATGGAAAACCACTGAGAACCTCCTTCAAGATATCTAAGAGCTACCAGAGCAAGGGAACCTGTGGAACTCAGATTTCAGAGATTAAAATATAGGAGACCACGGTGAGGTGGCAACTCTGTAGTCAATCACACTTCTTCACTATGCATAAGCCAATTCCAAAATGCCAGCTCTGACGTATTTCTCAGCTGAAAGCTTGAGAAGTGGCAGCTGAAAGGCTCACAAGTGGCTGTGAAACTGTGAAGGTAAGTAAAAGAGGCAGCTAGGTGGCTGGGAACCAGTGTGGTAGCCCTGGCTGGATGAGTTCAGGCTTCTGAGAGTGTGTAGGAGAGGACCTGGGGAAAACAGTGCTTTTCTAGGAGCACAGAGAAAACAAAGGGCCCAAAGAATGGCCATGCACTAGTCTAGGTCAAGTTCTTTCCCTTAATTACATTTCCTAATCAAAATTATGTTATAAGACCCAAGCCAAATGTCAAACACTCAGTATACCATGAAGAGGTTGACCAGTAGTCCGAAGGCACAGCGCATGAAAAGACAACAGAAGGCTGAGGCTCTTGAAATGGCCAGCCTACTACTGACTTGCTAGGATCTGGATCTTGACTGACTCCTAAAAGCCCAAGTTTTGAAGGCTGCATCTCCACAGCCTGTGGCTCAGTTGGAAAGCAGCAGAACTGTTAGGAGGCAGGGCCTAGTGAGCAGAAGGTAGGGTACTGCATGTGCCCTTGAAGAGGCTACTAGGGTCCCAGCACTTTCCTTTCCTTTGTCTCATTTTCTGTGAAGTGAACAATGTTGCTCTACAACACGCTGTCACCCTACGTGTCATATCACAGCCTCCAAAACAACAGAGCCTAAACCGTGGACCAAAATAAAATGTTCCTACCATGTAGGCTGACTAGCTCTCATCTTTTGTCATAGTGACAAAAAGCTAACATATGACTTGTAATTCAAAATATGTGTGTGTGAGATAATTTACAAGAAAAACACAAGCAACCAAGTTAAAAGATGAGCAAAAGAATGAACACTAAAACATCCAAATAGGGGAAAATAAAAATCCATTACATATATAAGGGTGTTGTCTCTCACCAATCAGCAGTGAAATATAAATACAAATAGCACAAACCCAAAGTGGTTAAAGCTTAAAAAGGAACAGCAAAAGAAAATACGGAAATGGGACTTCCACACATTGCTGTGAGGAGTAGAAAGTGCTGTGTTTTGCCATCTATTAAAGCATGCCATCTTGTCATCTCTGCCACGCAGCAACCTCACCAAGTAATGACTGAATGGAAATGCTCTCATCCTTCTATTAAGTGGCACAAGTACTAGCAGCACCATTTGAGATAACCAAATATTGGAATAGCAAGTATTCATAAGCAGCAAATTAATAATAATAATAATAAATCTCATACAAAGTACTATACCACCACAAAAATGAGCAAACCACGCAGAACAATACCTCGATGAACCTAACAAAAATAAGACCGAGCATAAGGCACAGACACAGAAACATATTATACTGCATAGCAAAGGCAGGGTTAACACGATGCTGGTAGTTGTTGAATGGTTCCTCTAGGAGAGGGGTGAAATAATCAAGGACAAGGAAGGGACTGTTGGGATATTGGAACTCCTGAGATGATATAACATTTCCTTAATCTCTCTGATGGTTGTACATATGAACTCCTTTTTCGGTTTTTACTATCTTTTTCTATCTTTGTACCTATTTATGATGCTTCTACCAAAAAAAAAATTTTTAATTAAAGCATTGGAGTGTTAGGGTATACAGTAACCTAAGTGTTCAGGAAGCAGAGGCAGCCTGGTGAGCTTGAGGTCAATCTGAGCTACATAATGAAACTGTTACAAAACACCAGGGCTTGGACATGCAGCTCAGTGGTAAAGTGTTTGCCTTAAACATGCAAGGGCCCAGGTTCCAGTCTCAGCAATGAAAAGAAATGAATATATTAAGTTCAGATATTTAACTTCTCAGAAGTAACCTTGAAAATTAATATAATTAAAATATCTGTAGAAAAGTTTGAGGCCTTAGGTCAAAGAATTCATATCTGACACCAAAACAACTGTTGTTAAAGAAAAAAATGGATAAAAAATTGACCTCATCAAAATTCTAAATTTTGGCATTTTAGAAGACATTAAGCTAAGGAAAATTCAAACAACAGAGTGAACATACTTTCAAATCACATATCTAACAGACTTGTGCTCAAATCTCACAAAGAACACTTGTGTCTTACTTAAGGTTTCTACTGTTGTAACAAAATACCATGACCTAAGAGTTGAGGAGAAAGGTCTATTTGGCTTACATTTCCACAAAGCTCATCACTGAAGGAAGCCAGAACAGGAACTCAAACAAGGCAGGAACCTGGAGGCAGGAGCTGATGCAGAGATCTCCGAGGTATGTGCTTACTCTCTTGCTCCCCATGGCTTGCTCAGTCTGTTTTCTTAAACAACCCGGGACCACCCACAGTGGGCTGAGCCCCCCTCCACCAGTCACTAATTAAGAAGTTGTCTTACAAACAGATCTTACACTGTCGATTTCTGGAGATTCTTGACTTTCAGAAACTCTAGCTTATGTCAAGTTGGCATAGTCAGCACACTTGACCCCTGGTCACCTTGACACACAAACATATCACTGTTAAGCCGTAATCTCTTTGCTCAGCCCTGAGATTACACATTAATAGACATCACAATACAAAACATTTTACACACTTAAAAAGTCCACAGCCTTATAAATTTAAACGCTTTTTTAAAGTTGTCTCTTTTAAAATATCCAGTTTCTTAAAATCCACAATTTCCTTAAACCTCCAAATCAAATCCCCAAATTCAAAGTCTCTCAACTGTGGGCTCCTATAAAAATCAAAAATAAGTTAGGTACTTTCTTACTTTAAAAGGGAAGAACCCTGGCACAATTACAAATTTGAACAAAGGAAAACCAACCCTCAGAGTGTTAAATAACTCAATGTCCAATGTCTTAAGTTCACTCACAATCTTCTGGGCTCCTCCAAGGGGCTTGGGTCACTTTTCAAGCTCCACCCTCCGCAGCACATACGGATGGATTATCTTCTAGGCCCCAGTTGGCTCCACCAACTGCTGCTGATTGATGTTCTTGGTGGTCATCCCACAGCACAGACATCACCAAAACTGCTAGAGTCCCTTGCTGTAAATGGGCTGTCCCTTCATCAATAGCCTCTCTTCGTGATGCCAAGCTCCAACTTCTCTGTATGACCCCTGCAATCCTGGCCCTTCGTCTGTCACTGAGGTTGCACCTTCACCAATGGCCTCTCCCAGTGCCAAGACTCATTGTTTTTCCATGACCTCTTCATACCTTCGAAACCAGTGACTCTTACACTACCAAGTTCAGCTGCCAGTGTGAGGTGCAACCTTAACTACCTCTGGATCTTCGGTGTGCTCGCTCTCAGGAAAACATTTCCCAGAAGATTTCACCTCAGTGATACTGGTCCCTTCTTAATCACCAGTCATTTCTCAGCTCTAGCCAACCAGCAATGAGTACCAGTAAGGCAAAGGTTTCGATTTAGTAGTTTTAGTATCTTATACATCATATCTGATTCTTCAGCTTAGAACCACTTTTTCCAGCTAAGCAGAACCACAGAATCTTAATTCAGAATAACAAATGATCCCGGTAGAATCTTAAAAGTCCCTCTGAAACTTTGAAAACCAAGCCTCCATCTTTGGCATGGCCCTCAGCATTCTCATCTTACAGGCTCCTACAGAACAGCTCACCAAGTACCAAACACTCAATTGCACAAAGTTCCAAAGTCCTTCTACAATCCTTGCCCAAAATAACATGGTCAGGTCTGTTGCAATAATAACTAGCAATCTAGGGACCAACTTGCTTTAGTTAAGGTCTCTATTGCCATGGGAAAACACTGTGGCAAAACACCGTGGCCAAAAGCAAGTTGGGAAGAAAAGATTATTTGGTTTATACTTCCATATCACATCTCATCACTGAAGGAAGCCAGAACAGGAACTCAGACAGGGCAGGAACCTGGAGGAAGGAGCTAATGCCGAGGCCATGGAGGGGTGCTGCTTACTGGCTTCTTCTACATGGTCTGCTCAATCTGCTTCCTTATAAGAACCCAGGACCACCAGCCCAGGGATGGCACCACCCGCAATAGGCTGGGCCGTCCCCCATCAATCACGGATTAAGAAAGTACCTTACAGCCAGCTCTTATGGTTCATCAACTGATGACTGAATAAACAGAAGGCATTGCAGATACAACTCTACAATGGAAAGCTGTTAGCAACAGAAAGAAATAAAGTGCACGTGCGTTGTGCTAGACACAAAGCTCTAATATACTCGAACATGCTATAAGCGCAGAAACAGCCACACGATACCACACTACACAGTTCTGTTTATCTGAATGCACACACGGGCTTCCATGCTGCACTGTGACTGTGACACACACCTTTGTGTTTCATTCCCTAACCTCTCAGCAATTCCTATCCAAATAAAAAGTCAGGTAGACTCCCTATCCCTTCATCCTGCCTCACCATCACTGAAATCTGCGTCCTAGAAACTGTGCAACATGGACTCCGATGATCTTCACTTCACCAAACTACAGGTAGCTCTTTCTTTGTCTTTTAATTGCTTCAAGAAAAAGCCTCTATGCTCCCTACTATATTTTCTAGAAACTTTCTACCACCAAGGTTACCTAGTTTTTGTCCTAGATCCCCACATGAGACTACAAAATAACTGACTTATTTTTCATAATATCATGTTCTGTTTCTGACTGACTCTTCCTGAGAGCTCAAATCAAGCCAACAAATATGTCTCAGGCATCATTTGGGTTTAGGTGCTGTACCAGGAGATGGACAACTGACACCGGTATATGGCATGCTATACTCTAAAGTCAAATAAGGCTCGGGAGGTGGTACGATTTGTAAAGTACTTGCTGCACAGAATTAGGACCTGAATTCATAGCTGCAGCACCCACAGAGAAAGCCAATAAAGGAGGTACGTTCTGTAACCCCACTCCTGGAGGTGTGGGACAAAGACAAGCACACTCCTGGAGTTTGTAGCTCAGTCACAAACACACACATACCTACACGAACATATACACACAGAGAAAGGTAAAGCAAAAAAGATAGGGAAATATCGCACACACCACGGTGTCTCTTTCCTACTTCAAACCCAGACAATACCTCTGAGGTCAAGCACAGCCTCTTCAGAATGCACATAGTTTGGTAGAACCCTACATGCACAGCCTCACCATCCTGCCTCACCCCAGTCACTCAGGCTCATCTTCTCATATGATATCATAGGAACTTCATGGCAGGTACCCAGAAGACCTTCACATCGTCGGAGACCTCAGATAACCTCAAATCTTATATGTGACAATTGGAAGGATCCTCTTCCCCTTGCTGAACTACCTGGTTGGGCCTCCGTGGAAGATGATGCTTCGACTTAATGTCCCAGGGCCAGGTGGGAATGGGGAGGAGGGAGTTTTCCCCTTCTTCTCTAAAATGAAAGGAAGTGGGTAATGAGAGGAGAAATTTGTAAGGGTGGGACTCAGAGGGGAAGGGGAGGCTTTAATAGGGATGTAAAGTGAATAATGAAAAAACCATGGAAGGCAAAGGTAATTCCATTAAATATATGGAGATCATACATAAAAGAAAAAAAGGATAGGCCTTTGCCTTACTGATCCTACACTGTGCAAATATAACTCAGTATCATGGCAATTTCAATGACGAGCACAGAGGGAAATACGGAATTAGCAGTCTTTTTTTCCTGAGCAGGAAGCTAGAAAAGTCACACAATAAGAGAAGCACAGAACTAAAGATCACAGGGCTCTCTATGTGTCACAGCAGCACAGGGGACTCACCAGAAAACAGGGCAGGTCTGTTCTGACCTCCGGTCACCGCCATCTCTCAAAATAACTCTAGCAAGCTCAGGAAGATTCGAACGGTCTAAGGTCACATATAAAGTATACTCAAAGCTCAAAATTTACAAAAGATGACTTTGGCTTTAGTATTCGAAGTAGTTATGAGACAAAAATACACATGTCCCCAATGTTACTATATACCAATTAAAATTACCTTTACTCCATGGACTGACCCTGGACTCTGACCTCACAGGTAGCAATGAATATCCTAGTAAGAGCACCAGTGGAAGGGAAGCCCTGGGTCCTGCTAATACTGAACCCCAGTGAACTAGACTGTTGGGGGAGGGCGGCAATGGGGAGGGTGGAGGAACACCCATAAGGAAGGGGGAGGGGAGGGGATGTTTGCCGAAACCGGAAAGGGAATAACACTTTCGAAATGTATATAAGAAATATTCAAGTTAATAAAAAATAAAAATAAAAAAAAAATTACCTTTACTCACTTACTGTGCCCCAATACCCAACCTTTTGAATATGACATAGTCCTTTAACACACACTTTTCAATTTACTTATTTCATTAAGACCCCTTCCTCCTTGCTCGCTCCCTCTCTTTCTTCCCTCTCTCTACACCAAAAGTATAGATTATCAGCTATCAAAAATGCTTAGGATCAAAGAGTTCCACATTCAGCAACATTTTAGAATGTGGCCTATTTTGAAATTTGAAATTAGAAATGTTCTGCAATCTAAGACTTTTCAGCATGAGAGAGTTTGAAAATATGTGGATTTTGTAGCATTTGGGACTTGAGAGTTTCAGACTGTGACATCCAACTTGTGCGCAGTGTCTGCTCCGAGTTTGAGAAGGAACCAAACAGGAATCTCCTGAGCTCATGGAACTTGAACGTCTAGTGAGAAATCTCGTAAGAAACACCCAATAGTCTCTGGACTCCACCATGCTTCACAGAGTTACTATGAAGTAAGGAAACATAATTCATCATTTACTCTATCGTGACAATCGCTAACTCTCATACTTCCAGGAAAGATTCACATACTGATCACGAGTATGTTTTGTTTCAAAGGTATAGATTATATATTATTTTTGGTAGGGAAGGAACAGAAAAAGAGGGGGTTACAAATAATAAGAGAAAAAAAACAAAATAAAAACCACACTACACTTATATATAATTTTTAAAAAGGAATATAAGTCCTGACCAAAATTTCTTTTTTATGTTTTCTTTTCCTTCCTTTTTTCTTTCCTTCCTTTCCTTCTTTTTTTTTTTTTTTTTTTATTAACTTGAGTATTTCTTATATACATTTCAAATGTTATTCCCTTTCCGGTTTCGGGCAAACATCCCCTCCCCCTCCCCCTTCCTTATGGGTGTTCCCTCCCACCCCTCCCCCATTGCTGCCCTCTCCCCAACAGTCTAGATCACTAGGGGTTCAGTCTTAGCAGGACCCATGGCTTCCCCTTCCACTGGTGCTCTTACTAGGATATTCATTGCAACCTTTGAGGTCAGAGTCCAGGGTCAGTCCATGTATAGTCTTTGGGTAGTGGCTTAGTCCCTGGAAGCTCTGGTTGGTTGGCATTGCTGTATATATGGGGTCTCGAGCTCCTTCAAGCTCTTCCAGTTCTTTCTCTGATTCCTTCAACAGGGGTCCTGTTCTCAGTTCAGTGGTTTCCTGCTGGCATACGCCTCTGTATTTGCTGTATTCTGGCTGTGTCTCTCATGAGCGATCTGCATTCACATTTTGATCATCCGTCTTGAGTTTCATTTGTTCTAGGCATCTAGGGTAATTCAAGCATTTGGGCTAATAGCCACTTATCAATGAGTACATACCATGTATGTCTTTCTGTGATTGGGTTAGCTCACTCAGGATGATATTTTCCAGTTCCAACCATTTGCCTACGAATTTCATAAAGTCATTGTTTTTGATAGCTGAGTAATATTCCATTGTGTAGATGTACCACATTTTCTGTATCCATTCCTCTGTTGAAGGGCATCTGGGTTCTTTCCAGCTTCTGGCTATTATAAATAAGGCTGCGATGAACATAGTGGAGCACGTGTCTTTTTTATAGGTTGGGGCATCTTTTGGGTATATGCCCAGGAGAGGTATAGCTGGATCCTCAGGCAGTTCAATGTCCAATTTTCTGAGGAACCTCCAGACTGATTTCCAGAATGGTTGTAGCAGTCTGCAACCCCACCAACAATGGAGGAGTGTTCCTTTCTCCACATCCTCGCCAGCATTTGCTGTCACCTGAGTTTTTGATCTTAGCCATTCTCACTGGTGTGAGGTGAAATCTCAGGGTTGTTTTGATTTGCATTTCCCTTATGACTAACGATGTTGAACATTTCTTTAGGTGTTTCTCAGCCATTCGGCATTCCTCAGCTGTGAATTCTCTGTTTAGCTCTGAACCCCATTTTTTAATAGGTTATTTGCCTCCCTGCTGTCTAACTTCTTCAGTTCTTTGTATATTTTGGATATAAGCCCTCTATCTGTTGTAGGATTGGTAAAGATCTTTTCCCAATCTGTTGGTTGCCGTTTTGTCCTAACCACAGTGTCCTTTGCCTTACAGAAGCTTTGCAGTTTTATGAGATCCCATTTGTCGATTCTTGATCTTAGAGCATAAGCCATGGGTGTTTTGTTCAGGAAATTTTTTCCAGTGCCCATGTGTTCCAAATGCTTCCCTAGTTTTTCTTCTATTAGTTTGAGTGTATCTGGTTTGATGTGGAGGTCCTTGATCCACTTGGACTTAAGCTTTGTACAGGGTGATAAGCATGGATCGATCTGCATTCTTCTACATGTTGACCTCCAGTTGAACCAGCACCATTTGCTGAAAATGCTATCTTTTTTTCCATTGGATGGTTTGGCTCCTTTGTCAAAAATCAAGTGCCCATAGGTGTGTGGGTTCATTTCTGGGTCTTCAATTCTGTTCCATTGGTCTATCTGTCTGTCTCTGTACCAATACCATGCAGTTTTTATCACTATTGCTCTGTAATACTGCTTGAGATCTGGGACAGTGATTCCCCCTGAAGTCCTTTTTTTTTATTGTTGAGGATAGTTTAGCTATCCTGAGTTTTTAGTTATTCCAGATGTATTTGCAAATTGTTCTGTCTAACTCTTTGAAGAATTGGATTGGTATTTTGATGGGGATTGCATTGAATCTGTAGATCGCTTTTGGTAGAATGGCCATTTTTACTATATTAATCCTGCCAATCCATGAGCATGGGAGATCTTTCCATTTTCTGAGATCTTCTTCAATTTCTTTCTTCAGAGTCTTGAAGTTCTTATTGTACAGATCTTTCCCTTGCTTGGTTACAGTCACAATGAGGTGTTTTATATTATTTGGATTTATTATGAAGGGTGTCATTTCCCTAATTTCTTTCTCGGCCTGTTTCTCTTTTTGTGTAGAGGAAGGCTACTGATTTATTTGAGTTAATTTTATACCCAGCCACTTTGCTGAAGTTGTTTATCAGCTTTAGTAGTTCTCTGGAACTTTTGGGATCATTAAATATACTATCATATCATCTGCAAATAGTGATATTTTGACTTCTTCTTTTCCATCTGTATCCCTTGACCTCCTTTTTGTTGTCTGATTGCTCTGGCTAGAACTTCAAGAACTATATTGAATAAGTAGGGAGAGAGGGCAGCCTTGTCTAGTCCCTGATTTTAGTGGGGGATTGCTTCCAGTTTCTCTCCATTTAGTTTAATGTTAGCAACTGGTTTGCTGTATATGGCTTTTACTATGTTTAGGTATGGGCCTTGAATTCCTATTCTTTCCAGGACTTTTATCATGAAGGGGTGTTGAATTTTGTCAAATGCTTTCTCAGCATCTAATGAAATGATCATGTGGTTTTGTTCTTTCAGTTTGTTTATATAATGGATCACGTTGATGGTTTTCTCTATATTGAACCATCCCTGCATGCCTGGGATGAAGCCTTCACTTGATCATGGTGAATGATTGTTTTGATGTGCTCTTGGATTCGGTTTGCCAGAATTTTATTGAGTATTTTTGCATCGATATTCATAAGGGAAATTGGTCTGAAGTTCTCTTTCTTTGTTGGGTCTTTGTGTGGTTTAGGTATAAGAGTAATTGTGGCTTCATAGAAGGAATTTGGTAGTGCTCCATCTGTTTCAATTTTGTGGAATAGTTTGGATAATATTGGTATCGAGGTCTTCTATGAAGGTCTGATAGAATTCTGCACTAAACCCGTCTGGACCTGGGCTCTTTTTGGTTGGGAGACCTTTAATGACTGCTTCTATTTCCTTAGGAGTTATGGGGTTGTTTAACTGGTTTATCTGTTCCTGATTTAACTTCGGTACCTTGGTATCTGTCTAGAAATTGTCCATTTCCTGCAGATTTTCAAGTTTTGTTGAATATAGGCTTTTATAGTAAGATCTGATGATTTTTTGAATTTCCTCTGAATCTGTAGTTATGTCTCCCTTTTCATTTCTGATTTTGTTAATTTGGACACACTCTCTGTGTCCTCTCGTTAGTCTGGCCAAGGGTTTATCTATCTTGTTGATTTTCTCAAAGAACCAACTTTTGGTTCTGTTGATTCTTTCTATGGTCCTTTTTGTTTCTACTTGGTTGATTTCAGCTCTGAGTTTGATTATTTCCTGCCTTCTACTCCTCCTGGGTGTATTTGCTTCTTTTTGTTCTAGAGCTTTTAGGTGTGCTGTCAAGCTGCTGACATATGCTCTTTCCTGTTTCTTTCTGCAGGCACTCAGCGCTATGAGTTTTCCTCTTAGCGCAGCTTTCATTGTGTCCCATAAGTTTGGGTATGTTGTATCTTCATTTTCATTAAATTCTAAAAAGTCTTTAATTTCTTTCTTTATTTCTTCCTTGACCAGGTTATCATTGAGTAGAGCATTGTTCAATTTCCACGTATATGTGGGCATTCTTCCCTTATTGTTATTGAAGACCAGTTTTAGGTCGTGGTGGTCCGATAGCACGCATGGGATTATTTCTATCTTTCTGTACCTGTTGAGGCCTGCTTTTTGACCAATTATATGGTCAATTTTGGAGAAAGTACCATGAGGAGCTGAGAAGAAGGTATATCCTTTTGCTTTTAGGGTAGAACGCTCTATAAATATCCGTTAAGTCCATTTGGCTCATGACTTCTCTTAGTCTGTCTACGCCTCTGTTTAGTTTCTGTTTCCATGATCTGTCCATTGATGAGAGTGGGGTGTTGAAATCTCCTACTATTATTGTGTGAAGTAATGTGTGTTTTGAGCTTTAGTAAGGTTTCTTTTACGTATGTAGGTGCCCTTGTATTTGGGGCATAGATATTTAGGATTGAGAGTTCATCTTGTTGGATTTTTCCTTTGATGAATATGAAGTGTCCTTCCTTATCTTTTTTGATGACTTTTAGTTGAAAATTGATTTTATCTGATATTAGAATGGCTACTCCAGCTTGCTTCTTCTGACCATTTGCTTGGAAAGTTGTTTTCCAGCCTTTCACTCTGAGGTAGTGTCTGTCTTTGTCTCTGAGGTGAGTTTCCTGTAGGCAGCAGAATGCAGGGTCCTCGCTATGATCCAGTTTGTTAATCTATGTCTTTTTATTGGGGAGTTGAGGCCATTGATGTTGAGAGATATTATGAATAGTGATTATTGCTTCCGGGTTGTATTCATATTTGGAAGTGAGGTTATTTTTGTGTGTTTTTCTTCTCTTTGTTTTGTTGCCAAGACGATTAGTTTCTTGCTTCTTCTAGGGTATAGCTGGCCTCCTTATGTTGGGCTTTACCATTTATTATCCTTTGTAGTGCTGGATTTGTAGAAAGATATTGTGTAAATTTGGTTTTGTCATGGAATATCTTGGTTTCTCCATCTATGCTGATTGAGAGTTTTGCAGGATACAGTAACCTGGGCTGGCATTTGTGTTCTCTTAGGGTCTGTATGACATCAGTCCAGGATCTTTCTAGCCTTCATAGTTTCAGGCGAAAAGTCTGGTGTGATTCTGATAGGTCTGCCTTTATATGTTACTTGACCTTTTTCCTTACTGCTTTTTTAATATTCTTTTCTTTATTTTGTGCGCTTTGGTGTTTTGACTATTATGTGACGGGAGGTGTTTCTTTTCTGGTCCAATCTATTTGGAGTTCTGTAGGCTTCTTGTATGCCTATGGGTATCTCTTTTTTTTAGGTTAGGGAAGTTTTCTTCTATGATTTTGTTGAAGATATGTACTGGTCCTTTGAGCTGGGAGTCTTCACTCTCTTCTATTCCTATTATCCTTAGGTTTGATCTTCTCATTGAGTCCTGGATTTCCTGTATGTTTTGGACCAGTAGCTTTTTCCGCTTTACATTATCTTTGACAGTTGAGTCAATGATTTCTATGGAATCTTCTGCTCCTGAGATTCTCTCTTCCATCTCTTTGTATTCTGTTGGTGAAGCTTGTATCTACAGCTCCTTGTCTCTTCTTTTGGTTTTCTATATCCAGGGTTGTTTCCATGTGTTCTTTCTTGATTGCTTCTATTTCCATTTTTAATTCTTCCACTGTTTGATTGTGTTTTCCTGTAATTCTTTCAGGGATTTTTGTGTCTCCTCTCTTGGGCTTCTACTTGTTTATTTATGTTTTCCTGGAATTCTTTCATGCATTTTTCAATTATTCCTCTCTGTAGGCTTCTACTTGTTTATCTAAGGGAAGTTCATCATGTCTTTTTCTTGAAGTTCTCCAGCATCATGATTAAATATGATTTTGAATCTAGATCTTGCTTTTCTGGTGTGTTTGATATTCCGTGTTTGCTTTGGTGGGAGAATTGGGCTCCATGATGCCATGTAGTCTTGGTTTCTGTTGCTTGGGTTCCTGCGCTTGCCTCTCCCATCAGATTATCTCTAGTGTTACTTTGTTCTGCTTTTCTGACAGTGGCTAGACTGTCTTATAAGCCTGTGTCTCAGGAGTGCTGTAGATCTGTTTTCCTGTTGTCTTTCAGCCAGTTATGGGGACAGAGTGTTCTGCTTTTGGCGTAGTTTTCTTCTCTACAGGTCTTCAGTTGTTCCTGTGAGCCTGTGTCTTGAGTTCACCAGGCAAGTTGTTTGTAGCAGAAAAGTTTGTTTTACCTGTGGTCCCAAGGCTACAGTTTGCTGGCGGGGCGTTGCCTATGGGCTCCACGGCCTCAGCAGCCAGGAAGATCTGCGCCGCCCCTTCCGGGAGGTTCCGTGCACCAGGGTTCCAGATAGCTTTTGTTTTCCTCTGGGGTCAGTACTGTGTGCAGCGTGCAGTCTCTTCTGGTTTCCCAGGCGTGTCCGCCTCTCTGAAGGTTTAGCTCTCCCTCCCACGGGATTTGGGTGCAGAGAACTGTTTATCCGGCCGGGCCCTCCAGGTCCGGTGACTCAGACGTATTCGGTCTGCTGCTCGTGGGCCCTCCTCTACGGGTACCCAGAGGCCGTATACAGTACCCTCCTGGGCCAGGGATGTGGGCAGAGGTGGGCGGCGTTGGTGGTCTCCTCCGCTCTGCTGCCTCAGGAGTGCCCGCCCGACCAGGCGGCGAGAACTCCTCTCCAGGGGGCCTGGGAGCAGAGAGCTGCTGCAGGCCGGGATTCTCCGCTGGTCCGGGACTCTGGTCCTTCCTTTCCTTCTTATTTCTTTTCTTTCTTTCTTTTTTAATGTATATGGGGATTCTATCTGCATGGACACTTGTAAGCCAGAAGAGGGCACCAGAGCCCACTATCGATGGTTGTAAGCCACCATGTGGTTGCTGGAAACTGAACTCACTACCTCCTCTTAACCACTGAGCCATCTCTCCAGCCCCTCTTTTTATGTTTTCCAAAACTGAATTGTTACAAATAATTTTAAACCTAAAAACATTTAGTGTTTCTTAGAATTTTGCTGGCTGAAAGATTCTCTACACTAATTTCTGTCACAAGGTCAAATTCATTTATAAAATTATCTCCTCTAAGAACATATTTCTACTACTTATAAACTTTGCCATGTAATTGGGATTACTGTGCCTAAAGTAACCCAGTAGGACTGGCCCAACAAAAAGGGCCACCCACCATGGCTTACAGGGTCTCTGTAAACTCAAAGTATTCCGTATGCCTTCCAAATTATTCCATATTGCATGACCCTGCTCGGGGCCAAGAAAAATACCTTAGCAGAGAAAAAACCTGTTGAAAGAAAATCTATAATAGCTGTTTTCAACTAAAAAAAAAAATCGAGGAGGACAGTGACAATTCAGCAGGTGGCACTAAACACCTAGAGCTGTCTCAACTCCACACCCGCACACGCAGACAAAATAATTTTAAAACGTTAAAGACATTTAAAAGCTGCTTAAGAATTAAAAAAAACTTAAAAGCTAAATTCTAAGCACCAAGGAAGTATACCTCAAGTGTTCCAAAAACCTCAAGAGAATAAAGTCTAAGGGGGCCCAGTACTTGCCTGTCACTGAGGTTCCCACCAGTAATGGCATAAGGGGTGTTGTCATTCAGTAAGGTCCCTGCTGCTCTCAGACAAAAGAACCAGTAAATGCTGAGCAAGTTCTCCCGCTGATGCAACTGAAGACCCAGAGCCTGTAGGGAATTCACTGGCCCTGTGCCAACTGCACACCAGCGGCCAGAACTGTGATTCCTGAAGGTCCCCTTAACAAAACAGGGAAGAAAAGGCACCAAATAGCACTGTACGTACCACCGTGCTTGTGTGGACTTTGCGTAGCTTTAGTATATCTTACTCATGCCCTTTTCAAGTGATTCTTGCAACAGAACAGCCTACAAGAGCAACTGACGCTATGAAGAGGTGTATACGCGTGCATGCATGCACCCAAGACCAGCAAGAACCTTTACAGCAGTGTGGCCCAAATGTTAGAATTTGCCTAACGGCTAATAAAATAAACGTGCAAATTCTCTTTATATTCATGGTTTCTGTTATGCAGGAAATTGAATAGGAAAAAGAAAGAATTGGATGGAATTTTAGAAAAAAGAGATCATTTACTGAATAACCACATCTCCATTTAAATTAGACACAAAGGAGACCAGCCCTTCCTTTGGGCTAAGCTGATACAGAGTGCAGCCCTAGAGACAAGCACCTTTCCAGTACCTGCCAGAGAGACCCATTTTCCTGGAACGCCAGTATAAGCCTAGAGAAATGATCGTTTAAGATTATAGTTTAGTTTAACTAAACTAGCTCTAGATTAGAGAGAACTTTTACTGTTTTTTTTAACATAATGTAAAAAGAATTGGGATTAAAAAAGTATTTTAATGCTAAGAATGCAGAGATAAATTCTTTCCTAAAAGTGTACAGCAGAAGCCATGAGAAGCCTAGCAAAGACTCCTAGTAACAGAGGAAGCAATGGCTGAATCAGCCATCTTTTGTAACTTTGCAAGGCCTCAAGTGAAGGGACTGGGACACCAACCCAGTCACAAAACCTTCGACCCAGTTTGTCCTGTGTGCAAAATCATCAAAGAGACAAAAGAGACTTCATTCAGAAGCTGATGGGAGGGGATGCTGAGTACCACAGCCAAGCACAAGGTGGGAGCTAGGGGAGTCCTGTAGAGGAGAGAGATGAAGGATCGGAACCAGAGATACCAGAGACAAACCAAGAGAACATGGTTCACAGAATCAACTGGCTGGGACTCATGGGACCGTGCATGCATCAGGGAGCCATAGGAGTCTGACCCAGGTCCTCTGCATAGATGTTACGGCTGAGTAGTTTGGTGTTCTTGCGGGATTCCTAACAGTGGGAGCAGCGGCTGCCTCTGACTCTTTTGCCTACTTGTGTGGCCCTCTTCCTCCTGCTGGGTGGCCTTGTCCAGCCTTGATGTGTTGGTATGTGCCTGGTGTTACTAAAGCTTGTTTGCCATGTTTGGTTGATGTCCCTGGTAGACCTCCTCTTTTCCGTGTGGTGTGGGTGAAAGAGGGGAGTTTGTGGGGAGAGACTGAGAACAGAGGAGGAAGGAGAAACTGTGGTTGGGATGTAATAAATGAGAGAATAAAAAATAAAAAGGTGCAGGGAAAAAAGAGCACAGCAGAGTAAAGGCTCAACTCTCCTGACCCAGGGATGGGCAGCCATTCCAATCACGGATGAATGGACTTCAGATTCCCTTTAAAGAGTCACTTCATTATTTTCAAGTTAGGTATACTTGTATATGGATATGTGCTCAGGAATGTGGGTGCCAGAGGCATTGGACACCTCGTGGCGGTGAGCCTCCCGACACATGTGCTGAAAGCTGGGTCTTCTGCAAAAGTGGATGGTCTCAGCCGCTGAGCCATCTCTCTCCAGCTCTCACCAACCATCTCACTACTGTGCTTGCTTTCATTGCCATTTCATAGTAAATGTGTATTGGGTAGCACAAACCCTGAGGTCTTTAGCCTCTTTCTGTTTGTCTATTCCTAACAAAAGTGGTACCCACATTGCTGTATTGTATAGGGTAAAAGAAAAAAAGTAAATATGTTTGGCTTAGTCCATTTTGAAAGGATAGAATAGAATACCTGAGATTAATAATTTATGAAGAGACTTTATTTGGGTCATAGTTCTGGAAGTGGTTAAAAGACTCTGGGATGGCAAGTGGCCCTCATGGAACAGGAAAGAGAAGCATGATGGCTATGCCTGAGACACAGAGAGAGCAGGGACATATAAACCAGCTACAGAAGGCCAAACGGGCCAGAGACATGACCCAGTAGTAAAGAGCACTGGCTGTTCTTCCTACGGACCCCTAACCCATGATGCCTTCCATCTGTTTGTAACCCCAGTCCCACCGAATTCAAAGCCCTCTTCTGACCTCCAAAGACACAGCACACACACAGTCCATGCACAGGTAAAACACCTATACATGTAAAATAAAACAAATGATTTTAAAAAAGAATCTCGGAGAGAGCCCGACTCACACTTATAGAAAAAAGACGTTTTATTTATTTTGTATTTATATGTGCATAGGTAGCTATTCTCCTGGGTTAGGTGCATATGTGTACAGGAGCACATGCATGTGTGTGTTCACATGGAGACCGAAGCTGACCTCAGATGTCATCGTCAACCAAAGCAATGAGCTCAGTAAAGAGCAAGCATGAAGAAGGGATGTGTCACCCTGATTAACTTTATCTGTCAACTTGCTAGCGCCTGGAGTCATCTGAGAGGAAAGTTTATATCATATTGTCTTATGGAACTGTCTGCAGGAGACTGGCTTGATTACTAATTGATGTGGGATGTCACAGCCTATGGTGGGCATCTCCATTCCGTAGGCAGGTGGTCCTGGACTATGTAAAAGCCAGTTGAGCATCAGAAAAAAAAAAAAGATTGAAATTTGCAACATACATGTGCACATTTAGACACACAAGTACCCACACAAGAAACTCTTTGTAGAGAGAATGTCTTCAAAAGATCTTAGAAGAATGATTTCCCTGACAAAGGAGGCAAAATGGGCTTGGGTGCTCAATTCTCCATGGCAATAATAAAAAGACGAGGATAATGGAATCATACTATGTGATATGCTGCAAGTAATTATCTATCAAAAAAGGAATTTAATACCCAAAGGATCTCTCTTCAAGAAAGAAGGTAATTAAAATCATTATTATAAACAAACTCTCCCCACACACTCAGTCAGCAAAGGAAAAGTAAGGATATTTGTCAGACAAAGAAAATTCCCCAGGCAGAAGACCTGCTATGTGAGGAAGGGGAGAAAGTACAATCATAATACACAATTACATATATGTGCTGGATATTACACCGAAAAGATAATGTAAGAAGAAACAAAAGCTAACTAAGGCATTAACAAGAAATAAACTGGAGGTGGGGTTATAGACACTGCTCTTAAGAATTAGTAATTTTAATAAGGAAGGTTAGGCCTCATCAAAAATACAGCATCAGTGGATTAAACAATAGAAAATTTTCTCACATTTCTTCACTCTGGAAGCTAAAGTCCAAGATGAAAGTAGCATCAAGATCAGTTCCTTCCTAACTTGTCCAACCTTCATGTGTCCCTCAACAAAGCACTTTCAAGTGGCCTCTCCTCGAAACATGCAGAGAGGAAGGGAAATCTCTGTGTCTGGGCTTACCAGATCAGGGCTACCAATGAAGTTCACTTAGCCTGAATTCCCCCATGACAGGGACAATCTCCAGATACTGAGACTTAGGCCTTCATGTATACATTTGGAAGAACACAATTCAATTCCACAATTGAGGGTGAAGATCCCAATAATCACAGATGAAAAAAGATGAAGATTCATAGAAAAATCACCTGGGCCATTACCAAAAGAATACAGAGCAGCCAGCCAGCACCGAAAGCTCATGTAGTAAACAAAATAATAAAAATAAAAGGGAGAATTAAATCTATCCAAAGAAGCTTGAGACAGGAACGAAGATGCAGAAAAGGCAGGGGGAAAATAATACATGGCTATAGATCATAATTAAACCCAAACTTAACAATCTTCACTACAAATACCAAGGACTGAATTCTCCAGTGAAAAACAGATTCAGGTATATCATATAAACAAGGGACACATCCAAAACTATAACGGCACACAACCAGCCTCAATTGCAGACAATTGGCATATAAAACCAAACACAATCTATATGGAACACTGTAGTGCTCATTAATATCAAAGGAAAAAGGTTTTTAAGTCAAATAACAGTATCAGAGACAAAGTCATCATACAGGGCAAAAAGGTTTAATTTACCATAAACAAATTTTTTAAATTTAAACTCGCATCTAGTAAATAGCCCTCAAAAAGCAAAACATGAATTATCCAGACGAAGGTGATAAATCCACAATTAAGATCTCAGCAGTTGAGTTTTTAAACAGACGAAAAACATTACTAAACCTGAAGAGTTAAACAACACGATTAGAAACAAAGGAATACGTGCTGTTTCCAAGTGACAGTGAAACTTTTACTGAAACAGAATGCCTGCTGGAGCCCACAGCACTAACAAGCATCAAAGAACTGGTGATACAGAACAATTTCTCTCAGCAGATCTCAAACGGAATTCAACAAAAAGAGCCATACATATCCAGCACCTCCAGTCCTAAGAACTGGAATCAAAAACATACTACGTAGGACTGGAAAGATGGCTCACCAGTTAAGAGCACTGGATGATCACCCGGAGGACCCAGGTTCGATTCCCAGCACCCACATGGCAGCTCATAACCATCTACAACTCTAGTCCAAAAAACTCTGATGGCCTCTTCCTGCTCCACGGTCACTGCAGACATGTGGTACACAGACACAAGCAGCCAAAACACCCATACACATGACTAACTGACTAGGTAAATAAGAAGAAACCAGAAAAAATACTTAGAGATAGACGATTTTTTTTTAATTCTGATAAAGAGCTAAAATGGTGACATGAGTGGCATCTATATATAGTCGTTGAATAAAGGGAGAGCAAGGCATGCAAGCTACATGATAGGAATAGGGCGAAAGAAACCTGAAAGCCATCAAAGAGGATAAACATAGAAGTTAGAAATAAGCACATAACAGAGATGGACGGCTGAAAGCTCAGAGAAATTATATGCTACAATATTTAAAAGGAAAAGGAATGAAGGAGAAACACTGAGTAGCAGCGGTGGGAGGGAAATGACACGAGGTACCACAGGCAGCCAGAAACTGATTTTATGATATGATGGAACATTTGGTTCTATCTTTTGAAACATAGCAATAGTGATACAAGTCTCTCCATAAAAACATAATTAAATTATAAAATACAAAACATGCACGCGCACACACACACACACACACACACACACACACACGAATAAACTTTAGCCCAAATGACACTGATAAATTCCCAAATCTTAAAAGTGAGACCCACATCAATGTAGTTAAATTGGCATAAAGTCCCCAAGTAAACAAAAAATAAGAAATCAACTATTTTAGGATGAGGCAGTGGTAAAAATTGGTTTCAAAAAGATATTCTGTACTTTTCCATAAAGGCTGAGCCTCCTCATGAAAAGAAATGTACCTATTCAATCCGTGTGTGTCTATTACATCCATGCCAACACACTGAGACCCGGCTGTGGCTTGGATATGAAGCGCCGCCCCCAGCATCCATGTGTTACAGGTTGGTCAACAGCTAGTGGATCGATCACTCAGAGACTAGTGGATCTTAGTGGATCTTAAGAGCTAGCACCAAATCAGTGGGAAAAGGTGCTGATGCAGTCACATCTTTATGACTTTACCTGGGGGTACTGAAAACTCTGCAGATGAGACCTAGTTGGGAGAAGTAGGTCACTGGGATACTGTCCTTAGAGACTTTATCTTTTTGCTGGTCTCTGCCACTTTGTTTCCTGACTTTCATGAGGTGAATTCACCTCTTCCTCCACAGGCTCATTACACCATAAGATAATCTTCACCTTAGTCCCAAAGAGACAGAGACAAGTGACCTTAGACTACAACTCCTGAGACCATGAGCAAAAATAAAGCTTTCTAGCACTAGGCCATTTTTATTAGGTCAGTGTCCCAGCAACAGAATACAAACTAATACAAACACAGGATTTTTTGTTTTGTTTTGTTCTGTTTTTTGTGGGTTTTGTTTCAATATTAAAGAAAAAGAGAAATGATATTCAGCTAAGCAAAAAACTTGCTATTAAGTATAAAATCAGAGTAAACCACCAGCTTAGAAGAAAACAGTAAACTAAGCTTGACTTAGACAAAGAAATGAGCCCCTGGGGTTGGGGTATGAGGAAACTAGTCCAAAAAATGTGAGAGAGAGCATGGGGTGGGGAGACAGAGAGAGAGAGAGAGAGAGAGAGAGAGAGAGAGAGATCCCCCACAGCTGGTGCTAAATTTTACAAATAAAGAATGGGCACGGAGACCATGCCATGATGCACTTGAGAGTCATGTTGGATGGTTAAAGATAACTTCAGTTCTGAACACAAGGCAGACTCACACATGTTCTTTTCCTGTCGATGCCCACTTTGCATCTCCCGTTCCATTACTGAAATAGCACATTTTACAGACAATCGGCATGACCCGTATCTGGTTTCAAAGATAACTTCTGGCTAAGAAATCATTTTATATTAAGGACAGAGGAAAGAACGATCAATACAAGCATATGGATAAAATACAGACCCACATGTGCAGATGCAACTCGAAGCTAAGTTCTGTGCATTTTTTTCCCCCTTTGGAGCTGAGGACCGAACCCAGGGCCTTGCGCTTGCTAGGAGTTCTGTGCATTTTAAACCTTACAAATTTATCATCAAGGTTAAGGGTATAAGAGCTGGTATCATGGGTAAGAAAAGCATCTTTAAGTTTTAAACATGACTATAATAAGCAATATTCATTAAATACCTGGGCAGTTATATATGCTGCAAAGTGTGTGGACCAGAGAACAAGCATAAATATAGGAGACTGAAATTGCAAAGAGAAAAATACTCTCACCACACATTGTCATCTGCTGTATTTCCTTACATGCAAATTACAGCTGTGGCTGGGATTAAGGCTAAATCTCTGTGAACATCTGGGATTATTTCATTTAGAGAAAGTGTTAATGAGAACACCCTTGAAATTCTGACTTGAAGGAAAGCAGAACCTATAGAGGAAAAAGAAAGAGATGCTAATGGATGACTAGACTTTTCCATTAGGAATAACAAACTACCCTCAGGCCAATGTCTTTATTTCTCCCACAGAACTCAGCAGTTAGGATATTACTCGATGTAAATAGTCATAGATGAGTATAAAATTGAGTTATAAAAAGCTTCTCCCTGCCCTACAGTAGCAGAGGAAGAGGAGGAAGAGGAAAGGGAGGAGGAGGAGGAAGAGGAGAAGGAAGGGAAGAAGGAAGAAGGGGGGAGGAAGGGGAGGAGGAGGAAGGGGAGGAGGAGGAAGGGGAGGAGGGGAGGAGGAGGAAGGGGAGGAGGAGGAGGAGGGGGGGGAGGAGGAGGAAGGGGAGGAGGAGGAGGAGGAGGAGGAAGGGAGGAGGAGGAGGAAGGGAGGAGGAGAAAGGGAGGAGGAGGAAAGCTGGCAGCAACAACACTGATGTCTCCCTGTCAGTTATCATCACACCTATGCAATAAATCATAACGTATCCATAGAAAACACTATTCAACACATCAGTGTTGCACGTCATTTCATGACCTGGAAAGAGGCAACAGAGCAATATATAAAGTTAGAAAGTGAACTACTGTCCACGTGCCTATGAAATATACAATAAAATGCTGACAGTAATCAGCATAGTTCTCTTTGCTTATCTGGATAGGTTTGTCTATACTGCACACATAGCATTTCTAGGATGAGAAAACCTATTACTGTGTGAGAATGAAGAATAGGGAGCCAAAGCCGTAAACACAGATAAACATAAAATACACAGAGGGAAGACATCAACGGCATTTCAGCTTTAACTGGGGGCAGAGTTACCCAACTCATAGAAAATGGGAAAACCTTGAGTTCAAACTGGTGATAAATATATCATGGGGGAAGGAGACAATGCAAAGAAGGTAAGCAAGTACTGAGGCAATGAGCTGAAAAAATCAGGAATGGATTCTTGCTAGTGTTTGACCCTGAAACTTGAAATTGTCTAGGTTTGTGTGGGTTTATTCAAAATGGAGCAAGTTGAACCCATCCCTTGCCAACAAGTAAAACAATGTTAAGAATGGATGGTACTGAAACCCTTCCCTATGGAAGGCAGGGGATCACATGACCTTTCCTACCCCACTCCCCTTTGTACCCAGCATCCTTCCCGGACCAGCAGAGAGCAAAGAACTTACAGCAGACTCCTTCAGCCTAGATACAGAACCAAAATACCAGCAAACAAGTTATTTGATTCTTAGGTAATTTCCAGTCAAATCCCTAATTCTCATCTAAATTCGGGCATTTTAAAACCCCTACTAATGCTCTTTCTCTAAAATCTCCTAGGCTATTTTTTTTTTTAAAGAAGGTAGCATATAACATATAACAAGGGCTGGAGAGATGGCTCAGCGGTTAAGAGCACTGACTGTGTTCAATTCCCAGCAAGCACATGGTGGCTCACAACCATCTATAATAGGATCTGATGCCCTCTTCTGGTGTGTCTGAACACAGCTACAGTGTACTCAAATAAATCGAAAGAAAGAAAGAGAGAGAGGAAGAAAGAAAGAAAAAAGGAAAGAAAGGAAGGAAGGAAGGAAGGAAGGTAGGTAGGTAGATAGATATAACAAGGACACAGGCTCCACTATGTTCATAGCAGCCTTATTTATAATAGCCAGAAGCTGGAAAGAACACAGATGTCTTTCAACAGAGGAATGGACAAAGAAAAATGTGGTACATCTACACAACGGAGTACTACTCAGCTATCAAAAACAACGACTTGGGGTTGGGGATTTAGCTCAGTGGTAGAGCGCTTGCCTAGCAAGCGCAAGGCCCTGGTTCGGTCCCCAGCTCCGAAAAAAAAAAAAAAAAAAAAAAAAAAAAAAAAAAACAATGACTTCATGAAATTCTTGGGCAAATGGATGGAACTAGAAAATATCCTGAGTGAGGTAACCTAGTCACAAAAGAACACACATTGTATGCACTCACTGATAAGTGGATAATTAGCCCAAAAGCTCAGAATACCTAAGATACAATTCATAGATCACATGAAGCTCAAGAAGAAGGAAGACCGAAGCATGACTGCTTCAGTCCTTCTTAGAAGGGGGAACAAAATACTCAAGGGAGGAAATAAGGAGACAAAGTATGGAGCAGAGACTGAAGGAAAGGCTATCCAGAGACTGCCCCACCTGGGGATCCAGCCCATATACAAACACCAAACCCAGACACTATTACAGATGCCAAGAAGTGCTTGCTGGCAGGAGCCTGATATAGCTGTCTCCTGAGAAGCTCTGCCAGAGTCTGACAAAAATACAGAGGCTAACACTTGCAGCCAACCATTGAACTGAGCAGGAGTCCCCAATGGAGGAGTTGGAGAAAGGACTGAAGGAGCTGAAGGAGTTTGTAACCCATAGGAAGAACGATATTAACCAAGCAGAGCACCCCCCCCCCTCAGAGCTCTTAGGGACTAAACCACCAACCAAAGAGTCCACCTGGAGGGACCCATTGCTCCAGCCACATATGTAGCAGAAGATGGTCTTGTTGGGCATCAATGGGAGGAGAGACCCTTGGCTCGATGCCCCAGTGTAGGGAAATGTCAGGGCGGGGAGGTGGGAAGGGGTGGTTGGTTGGGGAGGGAGAATACTCTCATAGAAGCAGAGGGAGGGAGGACAACATAGGTTTCCAGAGGGGAAATGGGAAAGGGGATAACATTTGAAATGTAAATAAATAAAATATACAATAAAACAAGAAAGTAGGACAACAAGGGATGTCTCCCTTTGTTAGGTAGGTAAGCACTACAACGCAGAATGATGGCCGTCTTTTCTGCACCAATCTCCCCAAGAAGGATTCCTCCTTTCTAAAGACTGAGCTCATCTAGTCCAGTGCAAAAAGTTACCCAAGAAGCTTTGGCCAAAACTCCCCAAACGGTATGTAAACACGTGACTAAAATAATAAGGGTTTCAGCTGGAAATTACCTAAGAACTAATCAGCATGTAGGTCAGGTGACTGATACAGGATCTGACTGGGTATCTTCTTAATCTCAGTGGAGCCTAGGCATACTTCCTTTTGCATTGCTTATTAAATGAAATGCTAAGAACAATAGTGTTATTATCAATTCAACTGGAGACCAATAGTCAACTGAACATACACCACATTTCCCCCCATAACCTTCGAGCTGTATTAAAATCCCACCTAGATGCTCCTTCCATTTTCAGTGATCATGAGTAAACTTTTCAGCATCCTAGAGTTTTTTTTTCATTCTTTAGATTACTAAAACTTCTGTCAGACAAACAGAAACGCACACAAATTGTACTTGCCCGTTTTTGTCCATATCGATCGATGTAGAGGCAAAGGCATTTTATCCTACGTGCCAAGCTCAAAGACAAAACCAGCTTGTCGTCCACTTGAGAAACCATTTTTAACAAGCATGGCCTGCCGCCTCATGCCAACTAAACACTAAAGCATGCTGGGCTGCCCACACTGCAAATTATGTGGGATGCTCCCCGTGTTTCGTGGTTGCAAGAGTACTGATTTTGTTCCTCATCCAGTTCAAATTAAAAGACACATCTGACCTTACACAGAAGTTTCCCAAGTATTCAAACTGACAAAAATCCCATCATCTTAAAGAAGGGGAGGGGCTATTATTTCCTACTTAAACACTTCAAATGTGATTTTTTTTTTAAGTTAAAGAGACATGATGTAAATTTTGAGAAACTTCTTAATGTATTCCAAGAGAACAGTAAGCACTCACCCCAATCTCGGTTGTCAAAAGCAGAGGGGAGGAGGTTATGAGGAGGGCCACTTGCAACAATGTAAAGAACATGTATGGCAAAAGCAAATTGCAAACATATTTCGCAAATAGCTAGCAAATTAAAGCAATAATAAAAACCACTCTAATGGGTTACTGGTTCCCTCTCTAAATGCCTCAGCAGCAGATGTGGAAAGTGACTGAGCACTGTTCCAAAGGAAGATGATCTTGCTACCCTTAACAATGATTGCAGCACTGGATTCTGGGTACTGTTTACTGAACCATCAGTGGGCCCCTCTCAAAGCAGACAACCAAGACCATCAACACTGAAGAGTTCTCACAGAGGGGAACAAAGAACTTCCTCTAGGTTTGCTACTGAGATCAACTTTCCTAAGTTGTAAAGTTGAGAAGAATCACGAGAGGTCATTTCTGATGTGCTGAAAAACTAAGGTTTAATCTATCGATTCACCTACTAACGGTAAAATTTTTTGAAGCTGAGAAAAGAGCCTGACTGAATCACCCAGTGGTAGGATTGCTTTGATAGATAAATGTGTGTTTAAGATCTTTGGTAGATGGCATGCTAGTCCAAGCTTTGTAAGAGCTGAAGTGTTTGTTAGAAAGCAGTATTCCTTAATTAAAACGTTCAAAGATAACAAACCCTCGCAAGAACAGTTTTTACCTTCTAACCATTTAGATCTGCTATTCTTAGTGAACAGGCATTACTGTGTCCCTGAATGATTTCCCTGTGACAGGTGACAGAGATACATGACAGACAGATACATGCATGACATGTGTGACATCATACCTACATAAAGCCATATGCATATTCCTGAGTACAGAGTACAGAGAAAGGGTCTCAAAAATATATGTCCCAAGTCAAGTATACCTATATAATCTCAGAGAAGACACACTGATCAGAACTCTGCCACAACCACCTTAGAACATCAAACTCTTACCAATTTGCCAGAAGTACAACCAACTTAAGGGACAATTGCAACTAGAGTTAGGATTTTAAGTATGAGACTTCTCAGAAAATTTTTTTTACAAGAATGTTGACAGAAAATACGTAAAGAGTTGTTTTAATCATCAGTTCTGATGTATATAGTGTATATATATAGATAGATTGAGAGAGAGAGATGCATGTACAAACACACACACACAGAGATGCATGTACACATATATACATATATACGTATATACATATATTGACAAAACTATATTCCAAGACAAAAATCAATGTTCTGTTTGTTTTACAGTATTAATGGCTATTTCTGTTATTTCAAAACTTCCACGGTACCGTTGAGGCATTTCCTTAGTTATCCTGACTATTTGAGTAGCAAGTATCTTTCTTCCACATATATGAAGCATACCCCTAACAACTTACTCTGAACATTTCAGGATTTAAGGGCAAGAGTTTGGATACAATTGTTTCAAGTGAACGAAGTGATACAATCAACTATGTCACTAAAATGTGGGCTATGTGATACTGTGTATTACAGCACAGAACTCTTTATCAGCACTTCTGACTTCCAGCCTTCACCAGATGACCAGGCTAACTGGAGAACACAGAATACATGAACCGAAAGGTGAGCATGTGAGGCTTTCTTCACAAATGGGGCACATGAAGAAAGACCATCCCTGTAGTACATGAACTTTTGTAGGCTCTATCAAATGATTACTTACCTCCTCCAAGGGTAAAACTGTCTGAAGTAAAGTAATATTATGCAAGTATTGCTTACCATTCTTAGAAATATATTACTTTTAAAATCCTTAAGAAGTTGGAGCACTCTTAATCTAAAACGTGATGAAAAGCAAACTTGTCGATAAACAAAGAAATTCCTGTTTTAAAAGGATGCCGCTAAACCTCACCCCTACCTCACGGGGAGGGGGGTGCGTTCTAACGAGAAAACCTGTATTTCCTAAGTATTCCAGACAATCCAAATATTTCACCAAAAACTAAATGATCACTTTTGAAAACTGGATCAGCCCCGGAGGTTGTTATTTCTCATAAAGCTGCATTGCTGAGCTTTTTTAAACACCCGGGCGATCATGCTGAGTCTCAGCCCAGAGTGAAAAGCCCAGGGCGGGAAAGTTCCCGAGGGTCCCAGCCCTCCGCGAGGCTCTGCTCGGCGGGGCCCGGGCTGGAGCGCCGGGGATCTAGGAGGCCCGAAGCAGCGCGGGGCGTCCGATAGCCCGGAGAAGCCGCGGCCGTTCCAGGAGCCTCTCCCGGGTGCCGGCTGCCGAGCCAGCCGCTTCCTGCCGCGGAGACCCGGAGAGCCGCGCTCCGCGCCACCCGCCCGCTCGCCCGCCCGCACCCAGGATGCGCTCGCCTGCCCGGGACGCGCTCACACCTCGCACAAAAGGCGCCGCGGCGAGAGAGCCGGGAGTTGGTGACCGCTGCCTCCCGGAAGTTTGCGGACATCGCACCGCAGCTCTGCAGCTCCGAGCCCCCAGCGCAGGAGGAGGCCGAGGCGGCGGCGGAGAGTCGGGGCATCGCCCGGCAGTGCCTCCGCCTTGCCGGCTGCCGGCGGCTCCCGCCCCCGGTTAACCAGCGCTCGCTCTTAAAGGCGCCAGCTGCTGGTTAGGCCGCGAGGTCGGCAAGAGGAGAGGAGTGGGGTGGAGGCAAAGAAAGAGGGAGGGGGCAGCACAGACAAAATCCCAGGAGCCTTCTGATGTCTAAACTTGACTCCTCCTGCTCCAGGTCCCCAGGTCACCTCACCCCACGCACCTGGGTAAAAAAACGATCTAAGGGAGTAGGTGCTCAGACCCTACATCCAGGATGCTTAGCTACTGCTGGCTAGCCAGGAAACCTCACTTTTGCTTGAACTGCCAACACCCCTGTTAAGGTCTTGATCCTAACACCCCATCACCCCGCCACACTTACCATTGAGCTAAAAATAGGTGCCCAGTGGAACAGTGCTTCCCTCCGCTGATGGTCCATCCTCCTGGGTGGTTCTTCATTTCCCACACTGTGGTGAGGGTCTCATTCGGAGCACTTCAAATTGAAGACCAGCTTGGACTCCTACCTGGACCGCTGAAGGAGTCTTGAAGTGCAGTAGCAGACATGCCTTGCTCTGACCCATTCTCTGTTCTTAACCAATCACCACTTTGCAAGGTGGCTTCCAACTTGATTACTAGAACCACTGGCATTAATGATCACCACACTGGACTCAGGAAGACCCTGAAGGAAAGATACCATCATCAAATCTCAGTAATGGTGCTTTTGAAATGTTGCTTCCAAGTGATAAACGATACTATTTTCCAAACCATCCTCAACATTCGTGGGCAGAGTTGAGGGCCCAGGAGGCTCAGAGCAGCAGCAGTTGCCCTGACTCCCCAGAGACCAGCCTGAGGGACCATTCACCAAATCTGCTCTTCTGTCTGTTGCTTTCGATCCTTGCTTCT